>NC_143260.1:82928938-83231968 GCF_984573655.1 Nuphar pumila | reverse complement strand
AGCTAACTTGTCTTTCTGTAACTGATCATACTGAGGGTATAGTTTGGACTTTACCTTGCAAACTGCCCACCATTCATTTCTATCTGACTTTTTTATACTTAGATATGAAGTATAATAAACTTGTTGAGCTTGCGAGGCTAATATGAATGGTTCATATGTTCCAAACTTTGATTTATGATTCACCTCCATAATGCTTGAGGCTTTGTCGATTCTTGTTGCAGTTGGATCAAACCAATGACACTTGAATAAAGTTACCCTATTATTTATGCCTAAGTAAGTCAATTCCATTATTTTCTCTATAACATCGTAGTAATCATGTTTATTTTCACCGTAGTTGCTATCTTTGACACACACCACTATTCACTGTTGATTTGTTTATACCGTAATCTTTTGTATGGAATCGATAACCATTTACGATGTACCTGTTGTAGCATTGCACAACTTTGGTCGGACCATTTTCTAAATCACATATTCCTTCATCTTTAACATCACCATGGCGGACCTACGCACAGACAAAAACAATGATTGTGATCATGACGAATTAAGTAACTTAGTGTTGTTTACAAGTACAAAATTTATGTTAGCATCCTTACCAACTGTTTCAACCACTCCACAAACTTAGTTTCACGTTCTTTTTGTACTTCTGCATCAGTGCGATGTGAAACTTCTCATCGCAACTCCAGATCAAATCGTCTGCAAACTACAAATACTTATATTACTGAACCATGTATGCATGTATAGAACATAAAAGGATTTATAATTGTGTTGCATCTACATATACTTACTCGGTGTATGGGTCGATTGCTGAGCAATTAAAAAGAATATAGATGTGTGTTGCGTCTTGCTCTCAATCTATCAAGAGCCCTGATTGACAACTACCAAATGCATGCCCAAGTGGTTGAAATATCGACAGCTTGTCAGCTACAGTTATTTGTTCTCCATCATCGTTACGAGGTGGGCATGTGTAACGTGTTGGAATGTGAGGTTTTAAGTACATAGATGAGAAATTTGAAATCTCTTCTAAAGTGTACGCCTCACAAATAGAGCCTTCTACTTTTGCTTTATTACGAACATTTTTTTTTAGGTCAAACATGCATCTGTCAAAAATATACATTTCAAATTTGAAATATCTGTCATTGAAGAGACAAATATGAAAAAACATATACCTTTCAAATGGGTACATCCATTGATATTGCACAGGGCCACCAACCCTTAGTTCATATGGCAAATGTATAATCAAATGTTCCATAACATCGAAAAATGATGGCAAAAAAATCTTTTCTAGCAGACAAACAGTGGTGATGACAAAGTCCTCAAGATTATTTAAATTAAATACTACGACTTTCGATGTGCACAATGTTCTAAAAAATCCACTCAACTCAGACAATACCCCCCATATAGGTTTGTCTAATATATCATGGAATGCTAGGGGTATCAATAGTTGCATAATGACATTACAATCATGGCTCTTCAACCCATATAACTGTCCATCATCAATCTTCACAACCCGAACAATGTTAGAGGCATATCTATCTGGAAATCTCAATTGTCTCAACCATTGACATACATGCTTTATTTGATCAGGTCCAAGCATGTACTTTGCCTTAGGATTTAGTACTTTGCCATTATACTTTTTGAGTTCCAATTCTGGTTTTTTACATATTACTTTTAAATCCATACAGGCCTTCAGATTATCCTTTGTTTTCTCTTTAACATTTATTACTGTATTGAACACATTATCAAATACATCTTTCTCTACATGCATCACATCCAAATTATGTCATATCAATAGGGTTGACCAATATGGTAGTTCTCAAAAAATAAATTTCTTTGTCCAATTGTGATCCTTCCCAAATCCACAGAAGGGTGTTGGACTGTGGGCATCTGTTAATACATCTGGAAAGTATCGCAATCTTTTTAGAATCTCTATGCCAGCAAATCTTGTGGATGAACCTTCCATTTCAGTTGTGCCTGCTCTAAACGCAATCCTTTGTCGTCGGAATGGATGGTCACTAGGTAGAAATCGATTATGGAACTCAAACTAGTAAGGCTTCCTTCCATGCCTCAATCTAAAAGCTTTGGTATCCTCCATGCAGTACGGGCATGCCAACCTCCCATGTGTGCTCCAACCAGACAACATACCATATGCAGGAAAGTCACTGATTGTCCATAGAACAGCGGCCTTCATATTGAAATTTTGTTTTTTTTTTTGCATCATACGTGGTAACACCGTCATCCCACATTACTTTTAGTTCATCAATAAATGACCTTAAATATACATCAAGATTTTGGCCATGTGAGGTCGGATTAGGGACCAATAGAGACAAGAAAAGAATTGGATGTTTCATACACAAGCTTGGTGGAAGGTTGTATGGAGTTACAAATACTGGCCAACATGAGTATGGAGTTGATCTACCCCCAAATGGATTAAATCCATCTGTACATAGACCGAGTCTAACATTTCTCACATCCATTGCAAAGTTCTGATGAGTACGATTAAAGTGCTTCCAACCTTCAGCGTCAACATGATGCATGATCTTGTTTTCATTGTGTCGAACTTTATTTGTATGTCATCTCATGTGTTTAGTTGTCCTTGAAGACATATACAATCGTTACAATCTAGGAGTGATAGAAAAGTAGCAGAGCGACTTGTATGAAACTTTCTTTGATCTCGTGCTACCATTGCCTCTTGTCTTTGGCTTGAACTGAGGATGCTCACATGACTAACATGATATGTTATTTTCCTGATCCTTGAAATACAACATGCAGTGATTTGGACAAGCATCAATCTTTTTATACCCCATACCTAGAGCGTTGACCATAACTTTCGCATGATAGAAATTTTGTGTCAATTTCTCATCTTTGGGCAACATACTCTTCACAATCATGCACAAACGGTCAAAACATGATTGACTCAAATTATACTTGGACTTCAAATTCATTAGTTGAAGAACTGCAGACAAGATAGTGTGACTCTCGCAACCGTTCCAAAGTGGCTCATCAGCATCTCTAAGTAAATCATAAAATCTACTAGCTGCATCGTTTGGTGATTGTTCATCTACGGCAGTTCTTATATCACTAGGACTCATAGCAGAACCCAGTTTTGTTCCTACGACATCAAATATCAAATCCATATATGGATTATCGTGCACCACATTCACCCGTGCATCAAAATTGTTTCTAAATTCTTCTCCATGAAACGTTCAATTCTGATAATCACTCACAAAACCCTTCCCATATAGGTGATGTCTAACGCCATGCGGTTCTACAAATCGATTATTCTTATAAATCTTCCAAGGACACCTAATCCAACCTATAGGATCTACTGTACTGACACTTGTCGTTGCAAATTCAATAAAACTTTCAACACCATCCATATATTCATGCGATAACTCATTGTCCACTACAAGAAAATACGTTGTTAGCGACGAACGTTAGCGACAGAATCTTTCCGTCACTAGTTAGCGACGGATTAGCGAGCGACAAAAATCCGTCGCTATAATTAATGAAGCTTACGAAAATAGCGACGGAATATAGTTCGTCGCCCAGTCCGTCGCTAAGTACCGACGAATGTTGCGACGTACTATTTTGTCATTACAGTCGCACCATTTACCGACAAAGTTAGCGATGGAATCTAGTCTGTCGCTACTTAGCGACGGATGTGGCGACGGAATATCGTCCGTCGCTATTTCCGTAAATTTGATTTTACGTTGGCTTAGCAACGAAATTAATCCGTCACTAACTTTCGAATAACCCTAATCCCAGGCGGCTTTTCCTTTTCTTCTTTCGTTGTTCCCGTCGTTCGCCGCTCCCGCCGTTCGCCGGTCCCACTCCCGCTGTTCGTCGGTCCCACTGTTCGTCGGTCCCACCGTCCGTCGGCCCCGCCGCCCGGAGAAAGGTAAAGAACCCCCCCGCCCCCCCTCGCGTTTTCCGGCAGGGGGTTGACCCCCTACCGGAAACGCAGGGGGTCGACCCCCTACCGGAAAGTCAGGGGGTTAACCCCTTGCTGTTCCGGCCGGGGGTCGACCCTCTTGCTGGAAACGCAGGGGGTTAACCCCCATTTTCACGCAGGGGGTTAACCCCCTGCCGGAAAATGGAGGGGGTTAACCCCCGTGTTTTCCGGCAGGGGGTTAACCCCCTGCGTTTTCGGCAAAGGGCTAACCCCCTGCGTTTTCCGGCAGGGGACCCTTGCCCCCTGCCTTTCCGACAGGGGGTCGACCCGGGCAGGGGGTCGACCCCGGCATGGGGTTAACCCCCTACCTTTCCGGCAAGGGGTTTAACCACCTGCCATAACAGGCAGGGGGTCAAGCCTTTCCTGCTCAGGCAGGGGGGCGACCCCCTGCTGTTCCGGCAGGGGGTCGACTCACTGGCGGAAAGGCTGGGGGTCGACCCCCTGCCCGAACAGGAGGTCAGTTAACTCCCTATGTTCCGTAAGGTGGTTAACCCCCTATGTTCCGTAAGGGGGTCGACCCCCTGCTGGAACAGCAGGGGAGTCGACCCCTTGCCAGAACAGTTTTTTTTTCATGGTGACTTCATTTTAAAATAGTGTTTTTTTGTGCAGATTTTTCAACGGAACCAGCTCGTGCTCAGCCACCTGTGGTAAGTAAGTGTAAAAAACAATGCAAATCGGGTAAATACTCATGGTGAGTAAGTGATGCAAGCGTATCACATGTTATTTAATTTATTAGATATAACACTTTATTGTTCACACACTCACTTAGTTGTTGATATTTAGGGTTGCTTCGTTAGAGTTTGGATATCATGCTGAGCATGATTTTAATGTATGAATATTGAAGTATTCTTATTTTTGGAGTACGGAGTCCATGCTAGGCATAGTAGTAGTTAGTGAGATATTGAAGTGTGTTTGCTGCAGGTACATGTTTGCCATTTGTTTGATATGAATGATTACGATGTATTGCAATGTTTGATGTAATTGTATCCATTCTTGCATGTAACTTTCAATTTGATTATGACTTCCATGTGAAATTGTATAATGAAAGCATGTTTCAAATGATTGTATCGTGTCATGAATAGTTTGCACATGAAAATATTAAGTTATCAATGCATGCATCAAATTTCTTGTTATTGTATGATATCATATATTGCATGATAAATTTGATATGTTCTTCATCGTAGCATTCTGATTGTTCTCTTTTAATTCGTTAGGCTATTATTCGTAACATCATAAGAAAATGACTGCAAACCGTGAATGAATGTACCGTAGGATAGTGGACAATGAGTTATCGCATGAATATATGGATGGTGTTGACAGTTTTATTGAATTTGTAACGGCAAGTGTTAGTACAGTGGATCCCACAGGTCGGATTAGGTGTCCCTGCAAGATTTGTAAGAATAATCAATTTGTAGAACCTCATGGCGTTAGACATCACCTATACAGGAAGGGTTTTGTGAGTGATTGTCAGAACTAGATGTTTCATGGAGAAGAATTTAGAAACGATTTTGATGCACGGGTGAATGTGGTGCACGATAATCTATATACGAATTTGATATTTGATGCCGCAGGAATAGAACTGGGTTTTGCTATGAGTTCTAGTGATGTAAGAACTGCCGTAGATGAAGAATCACCAAACGATGCAGCTAGTAGATTTTATGATTTACTTAGAGATGTTGATGAGCCACTTTGAAACGGTTGTGAGAGTCACACTATCTTGTCTGCAGTTCTTCAACTAAAGAATTTGAAGTCCGAGTATAATTTGAGTCAATCATGTTTTGACCGTTTGTGCATGATTGTGAAGAGTATGTTGCCCAAAGATGAGAAATTGCCACAAAATTTTTATCGTGCGAAAGTTATGGTCAACACTCTAGGTATAGGTTACAAAAAGATTGATGCTTGTCCAAATCACTGCATGTTGTATTTTAAGGAGCAGGAAAACAACATATCATGCCCGTCATGTGAGCATCCTCGATTCAAGCCAAAGACAAGAGGCAATGGTAGCACGAGATCAAAGGAAGTTTCATACAAGTCGCTTCGCTACTTTCCTATCACTCCTAGATTGCAGCGATTGTATATGTCTTCAAGGACAGCTAAACACATGAGATGGTATGCAAATAAAGTTTGACACGATGAAGACAAGATCACGCATCATGTTGACGCTGAAGCTTGAAAGCACTTTGATTGTACTCATCAGAACTTCGCAATAGAAGTGCGAAATGTTAGACTCGGTCTATGTACAGATGAATTTAATCCATTTTGGGGTAGATCAACTCCATACTCCTGCTGGTCAGTATTTGTAACTCCATACAACCTTCCACCAAGCTTGTGTATGAAACGTCCAAATCTTTTCTTGTCTCTGTTGATCCCTGGTCCGACCTCACCTGGCCAAAATCTTGATGTATATCTAAGGTCATTGATTGATGAACTAAAAGTACTGTGGGATGACGGTGTTACCACGTATGATGCCCACAAAAAACAAAATTTCAACATGAAGGTCGTTGTTCTATGGACAATCAGTGACTTCCCTGCATATGGTATGCTATCTGGTTGGAGCACACATGAGAGGTTGGCTTGTCCGTACTGCATGGAGGATTCCAAAGCTTTTAGATTGAGGCATGGAAGGAAGCCTTGCTGGTTTGAGTGCCATCGTCGATTTCTACCCAGCGATCATCCGTTCCGACGATAAAAAATGCGTTTAAAGCAGGCACAACTGAAACGGAAGGTCCATCCTCAAGATTGTTTGGCATAGAGATTCTAAGAAGATTGTGATACTTTCCAGATGTATTAACAGATGCCCGCAGTCCTACACCCTTCCATGGATTTGGGAAGGATTACAATTGGACAAAGAAATTTATTTTTTGGGAACTACCGTATTGGCCGATCCTATTGATACGACATAATTTGGATGTGATGCATGTAGAGAAAAATGTGTTTGATAATGTGTTCAATACAGTAATGAATATTAAAGGAAAAATGAAGGATAATCCGAAGGCATGTATGGATTTGAAATTAATATGTAAAAGACCATAATTGGAACTCAAAGAGTATAATAACAAAGTACTGAAACCAAAGACAAAGTACGTGCTCGGACCTGATCAAATAAAACATGTATGTCAATGGTTGAGACAACTGAGATTTCCAGATGGATATGTCTCTAACATTGCTCGAGCTATGAAGATTGACGATGGACAGTTATATGGGTTGAAGAGCCATGATTGTCATATCTTTATGCAACGATTGATACCCCTAGCATTCCATGATATGTTAGACAAACCTATATGGGGTATTGTCTAAGTTGAGCGGATTATTTAGAACATTGTGCGCATCGGAGGTCATAGTATCAGATATAAAGAATCTCGAGGACTCTATCATCACCACTGTTTGTTTGCTAGAAAAGATATTTACGCCAGCATTTTTTGATGTTATGGAACATTTGATCATACATCTACCATATGAACTAAGCGTTGGTGGCCCTGTGCAATATCGATGGATGTACCCATTTGAAAGGTATATGTTTTTTTATATTTGTCTCTTTAATGACAAATATTTAAAATTTAAAATGTATATTCTTGTCAGATGCATGTTCGACCTAAAAAAAAGGTTCGTAATAAAGCAAGAGTAGAAGGCTCTATTTGTGAGGTGTACACTTTAGAAGAGATTTCAAATTTCTCATCTATGTACTTCAAACCTCATATTCCAACACGTTACACATGCCCGCCCCGTAACGATGATAGAGAACAAGTAACTGTAGCTGACAAGCTGTCGATATTTCAACCACTTGGGCATGCATTTGGTAGTTGCTGATCAAGGCTATTGACAGATTGAGAGCAAGATGCAGCACACATCTATATTCTTTTTAATTGCTCAGCGATCGACCCATACATCGAGTAAGTATATGTATATGCAACTTAATTATAAATCCTTTTATGTTCTATATGTGGATACATGGCTCGGTAATATAAGTATTTGTGGTTTGCAGACGATTTGATCTGGAGTTGCAAAGCGAAATTTCACATCTCACTGATGTAGAAGTACAAAAAGAACGTGAAACTAAGTTTGTGGAGTGGTTGAAACAGTTGGTAAAGAAGCTAACATAAATTTTGTACTTATAAACAACACTAAGTTACTTAATTGATCGTGATCACAATCATTGTTTATGTCTATGCGTAGGTTCGCCATGGTGATGTTAAAGATCAAGGAATATGTGATTTAGAAAATGGTTTGACCAAAGTTGTGCAATGCTACAACGGGTATATCGTAAATGGTTATCGATTCCATACAAAAGATTACGGTATAAACAAATCAACGATAAATAGTGGCGTGTGTGTCAAGGGTAGCAGCTACGGTGAAAATGAACATGATTACTACGGTGTTATAGAGGAAATAATGGAGTTGACTTACTTAGGCATGAATAACAGGGTTACTTTATTCAAGTGTCATTGGTTTGATCCAACTGCAACAAGACTCGACAAAGCTTCAGGCATTGTGGAGGTGAATCATAAATCCAGGTTTGAAACATATGAATCATTCATATTAGCCTCACAAGCTCAACAAGTTTATTATACTTCATATCCAAGTATAAAAAAGTCAGATAGAAATGAATGGTGGGTAGTTTGCAAGGTGAAGTCCAAACTATACCTCGAGTATGATCAGTTACAGGAAAATGTGTTAGCTGAAGACAGCGATTACTATCAATCAGATGATGTCTATGACTTTGCTTATGGTCACGATGTTGCACATGATATGCATGTCATATCTCCATTGGCCGATGAAACATTCATAGAGGAATGTGATCCAAATGATGTACCAAGTGGATGGGCAAACAATGAAGAAGAAGAAGAAGACGAAGAAGAAGAAGAAGAAGAAAGTCAAACTAGTGACGAGGAAGAATTCTCAAGCTAGTGAGCAAAATCTTATACTACAAACCTCTATTTAAATGCATCGCAGTACTTGATGTGAGTTGTATTGCAATACTTGGTGTGAATGATTAAAAATTTTATTTGAATGTATTGTAATACTTGATACGAATGATTCGAATACATTGCAATACTTGATGTGAATGATTTGAATTATTTGAATGTATTGTAATACTTGATGCAAATGGATGAGTTGTATTGCAACACTTGATGTGAATGATTAAAAATTTTATTTGAATGTATTGTGATACTTGATACGAATTATTTGAATGCATTGTAATACTTGATGTGAATGATTTGAATTATTTGAATGTATTGTAATACTTGATAGGAATGATTCGAATGCATTGCAATACTTGATGTGAAGGATTTCAATTATTTGAATGTATTGTAATACTTGATGCGAATGCATGAGTTGAATTGCAACACTTGATGTGAATGATTAAAAATTTTATTTGAATGTATTGTGATACTTGATACGAAATATTTGAATGCATTGTAATACTTGATGTGAATGATTTGAATTATTTGAATGTATTGTAATACTTGATACGAATGATTCGAATGCATTGCAATACTTGATGTGAATGATTTCAATTATTTGAATGTATTATAATTTATGCAACGAATGATTTGAATTATTGCAATACTTGATGTGAATGATTTGAATTATTTGAATGCATTGTAATACTTGATGCGAATGATTTGAATACATTGCAATGCTTGATGTGAATGACTTGAATGCATTGCAGTACCTGATATGAATGATTTGAATTATTGTAATACTTGATGCGAATGACTTGAATGTATTGTAATACTTGATGTGAATTATTTGAATGTATTATATGACATATGTTATTTGTTAGAATATGGTTCGTGGAGGTTATAGTGGTCGCTCATCCAGTAGTAGCCAGGCTCAGCCTTCATCTTCACGGGCTCCTGTGATAGGTATATCATATAACTAATTGGATGCTTGATTAGTGCAAATGCGCATTCTGAGAATTTCTAACGTTTTTTTTTACAGATGATGTTGCGCATGTATACGACCCACCTACACCAGTTGATCACACAAGTTAGGAGCCAACACAGGAAACAAGGTCTTCTTAGGCTGACACAAGAAAACTCATTCGAATAGTGTATATCGATAATCGACCGTAAGTATTTTGTTTTCAATTATTGCATATCTTATAAATATTTTATATTGATATTTATTGTGTAACAATTCATGTGCAGCACGAGGTTTGAGCCACAAGAAGTAGTACGAGAGATTAGGAATTCACTTCTTCAACATCTACCAGGATCGGTTGCTCAATGGAAAGAGTACCCAAAGGAGGTGTTAGACAGATTGTGGTCCTCATTCATGGTATACAGTTGTTCCTCATAGTTAATGTGTTTCATATTTAATTTATTTAAGTAATGTCTACTAACTTTCTGAAAATATTTGTAGGCTTCGAATCGCTTCGCAACTACGGTGAAAGAAAATGATGCAAGAAAGGTGTGGCAGAAGGTGGCTGCCAATCGATTTGCAGACATGCTGCACACTATGAAGACTGCAACAAAAAAAACATCTGGCGTAGTAGATGATCCATTACTGTGGAAGGGCCATGACCCTATTACTATCAGGAGAGATTACTGGGATGAAATGTGCGATAAGTGGGCGGGAGATGCATTTAGAAATCGCTCTGCAAAGGCTGCACAAAATCGATCGAAGATGCCCGAAGCCCATCTACACACAAGTGGATCTAAGACATTTGGGAGCCACCTGAAGAAAATGGTAACTCATCAATATATAATATTAATTTTATAAGTATTGTTGCAAACTTGTGTACTAAATCTTTTATCATTTAACTTCACAGGAAGCAGAAAAAGGATACAGTGTACCATATAAGGATGTGTTTGTTGAAACACATAAACGGAAGACCATGGGAGTCTTCATATTAGAGAAGGCGAGAACGACAACGATATGTATTTATTCTATTAATAATCATTGCCATATATGTGCAAGTTATCATAATGTTATCATTAATTATTAATGAATACTTTAAACATTATTTTGTAGGAGGCATATGAGCAACAGATGGTAGAGCGATATGGCGATGACGCTACTCAGCATCCAACATTTGATCCTACAGCATGGGTGACTGCAGCAGGTGAACCCAAAAAAAGGTCGCGTGTTCGGGTTTGGGAGTAATATGAACACTTCACCAGTTATTGCTTCTTCCAATTACGGCTCATTGACTTCTTACGCCGACATAAGCTCCAAGCAGCAGAATATTCTTTCCGGTGATGATGTACGTCAGATCGTTATGGAATCACTGAATAACTACTTCCATGACACAGTCGCCCCCTTTCTCCGAAATGAGATCAACAATCTTGTTCTGAACAGGGGATCTTCGATTCCAGGTCCCTCTCAGGTATAATCACATATTCAGTTTTTTGTCTGCCTTAGAACACATATAAGCATAATCGAATCACATATATAACTTTTTGCCTGCCTTAGAGCACATATGAGCATGATAGAATCAGATATAGAGTTTTTTGCCTGCCTTAGAGCACATATGAGCATGCTATAATAACATATAAAGTTTTTTTATTGCCTTAGAGCACATATGAGCATGCTATAATCACATATAAAAAATTTTGTCTGCCTTAGAGCACATATAAGCATGCTATAATCACATATTCAGTTTTTTGACTGCCTAAGAACATATATGAGCATGATAGAATCACATATAAAGTTTTTTTGACTGCCTTAGAACACATATGAGCATGCTATAATCACATATTCAGTTTTTTGACTGCCTAAGAACACATATGAGCATGTTATAATCACATATTCAGTTTTTTGACTGCCTTAAAACACATATGAGCATGCACAAATCACATATAGAGTTTTTTATTGCCTTAGAGCACATATGAGCATGCTATAATCACATATAAAGTTTTTTTGCCTGCCTTAAAGAACATATGAGCATGCTATAATCACATATTCAGTTTTTTGACTGCCTAAGAACACATATGAGCATGTTATAATCACATATTCAGTTTTTTGACTACCTTAAAACACATATGAGCATGCACAAATCACATATAGAGTTTTTTTACTGCCTTAGAACATATATCATTTATGATAGAATCACATATAAATTTTTTTGCTTTGCCTGCCTTAGAGCACATATGAGCATGCTATAATCACATATTCAATTTTTTGACCGCCTTAACACACATATGAGCATGATTGAATCACATATATAGTTGTTTGTCTGCCTTAAAGCACATCTGAGCATGGTAGAATCACATATAGAGTTTTTCTAGCTGCCTTAGAACACATATGAACATGCTATAATCACATATTCAATTTTTTGACTGCATTAGCACACATATAAGCATGATAGAATCACATATATAACTTTTTGCCTGCCTTAGAGCACATATGAGCATGATAGAATCACATATAAAGTTTTTTTATTGCCTTAGATCACACATGAGCACATGATAGAATCACATATAGTGTGTAATTTATTTTATTATATTTTGTTTATCAATATTGACTGTTCTTTTCTTGTGTAGGCTGCTAGCGATAATCAGCGTAGCGGAGCTGAAGGGACAGATAAAGACAATGAACAAGAAGACGCACAAAATCTTGGCGATGATTGGAGAACTGTGTTGAAGAAGTTCTATTTTTTATGTTTCCTAATTGTAATTGTTGAATTATAAATAATTAAACTTGTTAATTTTAAGGTGGAACGATTAATTGTTGTAGATTCTTGTTATATGGAATTTTTTGTGTGGTTTGTTTTTTATTTACAGGAAATATAAATTGTACAGGAAATATAAATTGTACCGTTCTCGGTATTTAATTTTCAAATAAATTTTTTTTAATTTTTTTTCGTGTTTGCGACGGAACCATCTGTCGCTATTCATATAAATCTAGCAACGGAAGTAAATTCGTCGCCAAGCCGTGGTCGCCGTTTAGTACCGGCGGATTGGCGACGAAATACAACGCTCGTTAGTCCGTCGCAATTAGCGACGGACCTGGCGACAGAATAAATCCGTCGCCAGTTAGCGTCGAAAAATTCACGACGTAAGCATACTGTCGCCTCTTCGTCGCTAATCTGTCGCTACGCCTGTTAGCGACGGATTCACGATGGATTAGCGACGGAATGTGGTCGTCGCTAATCTACTGCTTTGTTGTAGTGGTCCACTATCCTACGGTACATTCATTCATGGTTTGCAGTCATTTTATCATATGATGTTACAAATAATAACCTAACCAGTTAAAAGAGAACCATCAGAATGCTATGATGAAGAAAATATCAAATTTATCATGCAATATATGATATCATACAATAACAAGAATTATGATGCATGCATTGATAACTTCATAATTTCATGTGCAAACTATTAATAACAGGATACATTCATTTGAAGCGTGCTTTCATTATACAATTTCACATGGAAGCTATAATCAAATTGAAAGTAACTACATGCAAGCATAGATACAATTTCATCAAACATTCAATACATCAAAATCATTCATATCAAACAAATGTCAAACATGTACCTGCAACAAACACATTCCAATATTCCACTAACTACTACCATGCCTAGCATGAAATCCGTACTCCAAAAATAAGAACACTTTTATTCTCATATATTAAAATCATGCTCAGCATGATCTCCAATCTCCAACAAAGCAGTCCTAGATATCAACAACTAAGTAAGTGTGTGAATAATAAAGTGTTAATTTCAATAAATTAAATAACATATGATGTGCTTGCATCACTTACTCACCATAGGTATTTAGCCGATTTGCATTGTTTTTGTCACTTACTTAGCACGGGTGGCTAAGCACAAGCGGGTTCCATCGAGAAATTTGCAAAAAACACTATTTTAAAATGAAGTCACCACCTGCCGAAAAAAAAAACCCGAGGCAAATGAAAACATCTTGCATAGGCCTTGAGAAGCCCAACACCCAATGACCTACCGAAATGCATGGGGTCGACCCCCTGCCAGAAAACGCAGGGGGTTAACCCCCTGCCGGAAACGCAGGGGGTCGACCCCATGCCGGCAAAAGGAAGGGGGCCGACCCCCTGCCGGAAAATGCAGGGGGTCGACCCCCTGACAGAAAATGCAGGGGGTCGACCCCCTGACAGAAAATGCAGGGGGTCAACCCTTTGCCGAAAACCGTAGGGGGTCGACCCCCTGCCGGAAAACACAGGGAGGCGACCCCCTGCCGGGAACCGCAGGGGGTGGATGTAAGACCCGCAAATTTTCTGAGGAATTTACTGCTTACTTAGTGTTGATATGTATGCTTTCATATAATTGTCAGGTTATATTGCATAATTAAGCATATTTTGACTGTGCCTTGTGATTTAGCTTTGCACGCGCGACCCGAAAATCGCGTAAATACACTGTGTAAGTAAGAAGTGCCTAATTTTGGATGAATTAATCTTTGAAATTTTAAGGGTTAATTTATAATATATTTTTATACTTTGCCCCTGAATTTGGGACCTATACGACATAAAAACCTTGTCAATGCATGTGAATTACGAGTTTTGCTAAACGATTAGACACAAATCATAATACACTTAATTCTGCAAACGAAATGCAATTTTCTTAAGAGGCATCGAGCATTCTATGTTAATTAAGGTTCTGAAGAGAACTAAATGATTTATTAGAATTAATTTAGTATTTTAATGCATTAATTAAGCATTGTTTTGAAACATTATGCATAGGCGATTTTGGATTTGGATCCAGATCCGGATCGACTAGAGGACCCAAACCCATTGGGCGACCCTCTAGGAGGATGTTTTTATCCATGGTTGACCAGCTGGTCAAGGTTTGACTAGCTAGGTGGCGTTTTTGAAAATTTTTGCATGGCTTTTAAAAAGGAGGTCACGATTGGCCATGGTTCTTTTCAAGAACTCATAATGAAGCATAAAGCTTCATTATGAGAGGTGCATTTTCCAAAGTAGAGGCATGGGGCAGGCGCCCCATGGCATTTTTGCAAAGATTTTGAAAGTTTTCAAATGATGAAAATCGAGTGGCTAGCTTGGGCGGCAGCCAAGGGGCATCTCATGTAAAAAGTTCAAGTTTTAAAGCCTTTTCAATGGCATTTTTGAAACCTTTTTGAAATGTTTTAAAAGCTCAACATGCATTGGGCGTAGGATTGGCTATGGGGGGGCGTGGAGCACCCCAACCATTCATCCTAGTTGGGTTAATCCCAGTTGTCCATTAGTTTAAGCCCTAGCTATTTAAGTTTTTATAAGAGAGAAAGAAGCCATTTTTCACTTGAGACGATTTTTTTAGAGCCTCTCTCTCTTCCCCCTTTCCTCCTCCAAACCGTGAGAGAGTGTGAGAGAGTTGGAGATTTAGTGTGGGTGAGCACCTAGTTGAAACTCCAAAACCGTGAGCAACACCTTGTTCCTCCATTTCCAAAGCCTCAGAGGTGTTTGCTTAGGCGTGCAATGGAGCTCGATGTGTAGCAGCTAACTCTAAACCCACACTTATGGAAAGTTTGAGGATCTTGGCAGTTGATGTTTTGTAAAAGATAAATTGTTTTACTATTTGTAAAATGATTAATAAAAGTTGTTGCTTTCACTGTTGTTTCACTCCTGCGACCGCCTCGAAGTTCACCACTTGTTTTCTCCTTGTTTTGGTACTTCCGCACTTGCGCAACTGTTTTTAAAAAAAAAGTTTACTAAAAAATCCAAAGGATTTTACAAGTCATGAATTCTAGGGGCGTCGCAAAATTGGTATCAGAGCAATGTTTTAAAAGTGTTATTGAAGTGTGGTTCAAGTCTCCGCACGCATCGACCATTACACTATAAGTATTCCTAATTGTGTTTTTGTTGTTTAATTTGCATACCCTGCTTGATTAGATGACTTTATGTGCTTTTCGGGTGTCTTTCGATGCGAGACACAGTTTCGTGTTTAAGCCTTGTACATTTGGCTTACGATATTGATTGTCAGAACCTAAGGGTTCGTTTGCACTTGTGGATCTAGTTTCCAAGTTGTTTCGAGTAGACTCCTGCGAGAGTTGGAATTTCTGACTGAGACCCAAGGAACTACTTGCGTAGTTCGCTCTTCTCGTCCCACATTGTGTGGTGGAGACAATTGACAAATTATAGCAATGATTGAACTTCTATCCTAATCATGTTATAGACGAGATGACTTTGATAAGAATCTTCGTGTAAGACTCTGAGTGGATGTTTAGATTTGATACATGATTATGGTTCGTGGAACCTTGTTGAAAGAATGTGTGATTCTGTGTTTTGTTTTGCCATGGAAAGTGATACGATGCATATTGCTGGTATATGTGCTATGCCCATGTTGGTGGCTTCTGACCCTGAATGCGGTCAATTGTTTTGAGCAGTCGATTGTATTAGTGCATGTATCATTGTGTATGGTACTTGTTGAGGATCTGATCTCCAATGGTTTATCTACGAGGGGAAGGTGTATGACCAAGACCAGGTAATCCGGCTAGAGTGGTAGAATCTCTGTGAGGATATACATTGTCCAAGAGCGGGTAACCGCGAAGACGGTTAACTGTGAGGAAGTGTACTGTCCAAGACTAGGTATACCATCTAGGGCAGTGAATCCTTGTGAGGTTGTACGTTTCCTAGACCAGGTGATCCGGCGTGGGTCTTGTTAATCATGTTAGTGGCTATCGTGAGCGGTCATTCCTGATGATGTGTGTATCACAGTGATTTTCATTGGTTATGGCCTTTGTTGAGGATTGGATTCCCAAAGGATTCTCTGTGAGGGTAGGTATGACCAAGACCAGGTAATCCGACTAGAGTGGTAAATCTCTGTGAGGATATACGTTGTCCAAGACCGGGTAGCCGCGGAGATGGTGAACTGTGAGGAAGGTACTGTCCAAGACCAGGTATACCATCTAGGGTGGTAAATCCTTATGAGGTCGTACGTTTCCCAAATCAGGCGATTCGGCGGGGAACTTGTGTGATTTTGATGAAAAGCTATGGTGAGCAGTATTGATCTTCTGATATGGATCTATAGATTTGACTTTTGTTTAGCATGATTATAAGCCCAACTTGGATGTGTGAATCAAATCTTTACTTATTTTTGGATCGTGATCATGTGGGCTTTTATGAGAAAGTATGACGCCTTGAGTGAGTAATGATGACTCATATTTTGCTGTGATAGAGTGGCGATTCCCTAACGTTTGTCGCCTAGAATGGTGATTTTTCAGCGATAGCAGCCTTGTTTGGTGATGCTTAAGGTCGTTCATGGAACGTGTTGAATGTCGTGTTGTTGCACGGTTAAGTTTCAATGTGACCTTTGCTTGAAATATGATGAATGTTGCCTGAATTATGTGTGTTGTGTGCTCGTGATTTATGCTTGGTTGCTGCGATTATCGTTTCGCAAGCATGGTTGTCAGACCTATCAATTGATTATCGTGTCTTTTTGTCATGATAGATGACTTGGAAGACTAGATGCAACAATATTTTGGGCGTTGTGAACAACCTTGCAGAGGTTGTGCAACAACAAGCGGTTGTGATACAACAGATGGGTGCGAATCTTCAGCTCGTAGCCCAAAGTGGGCAGGATAATAGTATGGTTACCTTTGAGCGATCCATGGAATTGAATTCTCCTGCTTTCGAGGGTAAGACAGACCCTGAGACTGCCGAATCGTGGATACAAGAGAAAGAGCAGAAGCGTCAGAAAGTATCTCAGAACTACCAGCGAAGGCGATCCCAGCGATCGAATGTCCAGCGAAAGTGTCAACGATGCGACAAATATCATGCTCTTGGAGCTTGTCCTCTATTCGATGGCAAGTGTTTCAAGTGTGGACAACCTGGGCATATTGCCAAGTTCTGTCCTAAGAAGTCTATGGGAGACTTAGTTGTGGCCGAGTAGGCGTTGTCAAACAAGATCTGACCATTTTGTTGTTGTTGTTGGATGTTTTGTGATTTTGCGGACGAAATCCTTTATAAGGAGGGTAGGATGTAAGACCCGCAAATTTTCTGAGGAATTTACTACTTACTTAGTGCTGATATGTATGCTTTCATATAATTATGAGGTTATACTGCATAATTAAGCATATTTTGACTGTGCCTTGCGATTAGCTTTGCACGCGCGACCCGAAAATCACGTAAATACACTGTGTAAGTAAGAAGTGTCTAATTCTGGATGAATTAATCTTTGAAATTTTAAGGGTTAATTTATAATATATTTTTATAGTTTTTCCCCGAATTTGGGACATATACGACGTAAAAACCTCGTCAGTGCATGTGAATTACGAGTTTTGCTTAACAATTGGACACAAATTGTAATACGCTTAATTCTTACAAACGAAAGGCAATTTTCTTAAGAGGCATTGAGCATTCCATGTTAATTAAGGTTCTGAAGATAAATAAATGATTTATTAGAATTAATTTAGTATTTTAATGCATTAATTAAGCATTGTTTTGAAACATTATGCATAGGCGATTTTGGATTTGGATCTGGATCGACTAGAGGACCCAAACCCATTGGGCGACCCTCTAGGAGGATGTTTTTATCCATGGTTGACCAGCTGGTCAAGGTTTGACTAGCTGGGTGGTGTTTTTGAAAAGTTTTGCATGGCTTTTAAAAAGGAGGTCACGATTGGCCATGGTTCTTTTCAAGAACTCATAATGAAGCATAAAGCTTCATTATGAGAGGCGCATTTTCCAAAGTAGAGGCATGGGGCTGGCGCCCAATGGCATTTTTGCAAAGATTTTGAAAGTTTTCAAACGATGAAAATCGAGTGGCTAGCTTGGGCAGCAGCCAAGGGGCAGCTCATGTAAAAAGTTCAAGTTTTAAAGCCTTTTTCAAAGCCTTTTCAATGGCATTTTTAAAACCTTTTTGAAATGTTTTAAAAGCTCAACATGCATTGGGCGTAGGATTGGCTATGAGGGGGCATGGAGCACCCCAGCCATTCATCCTAGCTGGGTTAATCTCAGTCGTCCATTAGTTTAAGCCCTAGCTATTTAAGTTTTATGAGAGAGAATGAAGCCATTTTCCACTTGGGACGATTTTTGTAGAGCCTCTCTCTCTTCCCCCTTTCCTCCTCCAAACTGTGAGAGAGTTGGAGATTTAGTGTGGGTGAGCACCTAGCTGAAACTCCAAAACTGTGAGCAGCACCTTGTTCCTCTATTTTCAAAGCCTCAGAGGTGTTTGCTTAGGCGTGCGATAGAGCTCGATGTGCGACAGCGGACTCTGAACCCGCACTTCTGGAAACTTTGAGGATCTTGGCAGTTGATGTTTTGTAAAAGAGAAATTGTTTTACTATTTGTAAAATGATTAATAAAAGTTGTTTCTTTCACTGTTGTTTCACTCCTGCGACCCGCCTCAGAGTTCGCCGGTTGTTTTCTCCTTGTTTTGGTACTTCCGCACTTGCGCAACTGTTTAAAAAAAAAAAGTTTACCCAAAAATCCAAAGGATTTTAAAGGATTTTACAAGTCGGGAATTCTGTGGGCGTCGCAGTGGACCCCCTGTCGGAAACCCTGCCGGAACTGCAGGGGGTCGACCCCTTGGCGGAATGAAGGGGGTCAATCCCCTGCCAAAAACGCAGGGGTCGACCCCCTGCCGGAAAATAGAAATTACCCGTGTGTCTCCTGGCGGCGGCGGAAGGCTGACGAGGATCGGCGGCCGGCGAACGGTGGACGGTGGGGGGTGGAGAGAGGCCAATGGGACGGATAGGGTGGCCGGAGGAAGAGGGCGACGAGAGCGAGTGGGTGGCGGGCGGGCACGAGAGCCGCAAAAGGAGAAAGGAAAAAGAGGGCTGGGATTACGGGTTATGCGACATTTAGCGACGACTTAGCGACAGATTAATTTTGTCGCTACGCCGCCGTAAATCAAAACATGAAAATGGCGATGGAATAGATTCTGTCGCCAATTATGTCGCTAAATAGCGACAGAATATATTCCTTCGCAACAGACGTCGCTAAATGGTGCGTCTATTACGATAAAATATTCTCTCACAAAATTCGTCGCTAATTAACGACTGATTTTGCGAGGGAATATGTCGTCGCTATTTTCGTAAATTTCATTGATTATAGCGATGGATGTGTGTCTCTTGTTAATCAGTCGCTAACTAGCAACAAAATTATTCCGTCGTTAATCACCTATTTTCTTATAGTGTCATCCTCATTACATGTTGGGATTACAATTCTGGTGCTAACCCTTTAATTAGAAGATTAACAATTATTTTCTTTGTACTAATTGTATCAATACACATTAAATGATTCTTCGTAAGTCTATTCATATTTTAAAGCATGCAACAATTCATATACTTTAAATTTATTCATAATCTAATACTTAAGTATCATGGACAATTGAAAACAACATGAGAAACACATAGTATTGTGCCAAAGTCACATATCCATGATAAAAAATAGCATATAAAAGTATGAGAGAAATGACAAAAGCATGCTCTTACAAGTAATACCAGGGAATGGGTCTGAAAACGGTCTTGAACTGGCCCTTAAAGACCCTGAATCAGTCACTAAAAGCCCAGAACCGGTCCTAAAAACCCCTGAATTGATCAGTCAAGACTCGGTTCAACCAAAAATCGGATCTCGAGTTCCATCAAGTCAGGCACAGACCCGGTGCACCCAAAAATCATCTGGGTCCCATAGCGGGACCATCGGGTTATGGTCAGACCCTATCTACCCAAAAATAGTCTGAGTCCTCCATCAGGTCTGGGTTAGACCAGAACCACCTAAAAATAGTTCGAGTGTTGGACTGAGTCTGACCAGGTCAGGGTTAGACCCAGTCCACCCGGAAGCCCGAAACAGGCCCAGGTCATGGACTGGGTCCAACCAGGTCCGCCACATACCCGGTCTACCTAAAACCCTAAAATGGGTTTGGCTCCAAGATAGGGTCTGACCGGGTCGACCACATACCCGGTCCACTCGGAACCCCAAAATGGGTTTGGATCCAAGATCGGATCGGTGTCAGACCTGGTCCACCTGGAACCTCAAAACAGGTCTGGGTCGAGGACCGAGTCTGACTGGTTCAGCCTTAGACCCGGTCTACCTGAATCCCTTGAACAAGTTTGGTCCTAGACTAGGCCCCGTCGGGTTGAGGCTCAAACTGATCCACCATCGGTGGCTGGCCTCAGTTGCGGACATTGTCTATAGTAGTGGAAACAAAATAAACTAAGGGGGGCGGGGGGTTTCTGCCTCCCCCACCACCAGCCGCCAATGGTGGCCAACCTCAGTTGTCGATGGTGATGGTCAACCAACATTGGCCTCAACTGCCCATCAACTAACGTCGGCCTTAGCCATCCTTTGGTGGTTGCAGCAGCGAAAATAGAAAACACTAAAAAAAAATAGAGGAGAAAGAGACAAACGTCCGGCAACGACCCTGCTTTTTGGTGGTGATCACCGCTAGCCTTTGCAGGGTCTGAAAGCGTGGTGGGCCCATAAACAAATGTTAGAATAAATGGTTGGGGAGAACACCACTTACCGAAAGTAGTCGTTGTCGATTTGAATGAAGCTTTGATGAAGGTGAGTTATCGGCATTCTCCTCAGCCAATTGATGCTCATGATGAGCTCAAGCTACCAAGTCGAGAGGTGAGCCAGAGAGAATGAAATACAAGTATCACCCATGTAGATCTCATGGTGCCCTACTTATAATCTGAGATTGGTGGGAGACTCTTAATGAGTGGTTATCATGGACAGTTATGAGATTAATTGTCCAGTAACCAACATAACCCCCAAAACTGACAGTCATTTGGTCCCTTGATGTGCCGAAGTCAATATGAAACATCTAAGTTGGATTTGATCTAAAAATCCAACAATTTTCTCAAAAGTTTTCTAACAAAAACAAAAATATTTGATCGCGATGATTTTCCCCGACATCAAAATCCCAATACCTAGATTTGTGACATTGGTCCCTACAAGGGGACAAGAACCACTTCCCAAACGTGGTCCACGAAGAAGGTACATACTAATACATGAGGACCGTGGATGGTTCATGAAACATGCATGAGCCATGCATCTAGACAGACCACCTGTCAACGGCAGGCGTATGATATAGTGGGACCCAGAAATTTAACGCAAGTATGGACAACCAAAACACGATATACCTTTAACTGTCTGATTTTGAAGGTCTGACAATGCTCATGCGAGGTGCATGAACATGCCCATATATGACTTTAATGTACCAATTCATTACAAACTGTTGAGGGCTACAATATTTGTTTTTTCTTTTCAAAGGGGGGGGGGGTTGTTATCTTTAAAATAAAATGGCTGAAATATAATTCATTCGTGAAGGGGCCTAGTGTTTGTTGACAATCTGGATGTTATTAAAGAAAAATATGCCGTCGTTACTATGGCCACGCAAACCCCCAAGACCACCCATTTAACTTCCAACCTTTTAAAACTAATTAAACTCAATACCGCAAATCTTGTTCTTGGTAAAATCTCAGCAAGGGAAAATCTTCGGATGTTTTGATAAACATGGTTTTTCCCAAGGAAAACATCAGAAATACTTGATTATACAAAAGTATGAAAATAAAATTATGTATATAAACAAAACTATAAATTGTATGAAGAAAAATTGTCTTTGTTGGACTAATACTGCGACAGAAAAAATGTGATATTTTGAAAACATTACATTTTTAGGTTTTCAAATTATGTGCAGTAAAATTGTGATATTTTCAAAATATTGCTCATATTTGTTGCACTAAATCACCAAGATATGGCTTTTGAGCTCAGATTTTTTGTTTCTCTTTTCCCTTTTTAAGTTCTACTGCTGGTTTTCCTATTAGATGGAAGGATACCAATGGAAGCGACCATGAAAAACATAGGCTGGCTCTTTTACTGTTTACCTAGACCTGGCGATAATGCATTTGGTTGTATAGTCTCATTGACCATTTTTGGGAAAGAAACTTCACTCTTCTTTTCTTTTTTTCCTTTTACAGTTGTTCTCAAGTGAGGACTCGTGGATGAATTTGAACCTTTAGGAGAGTATTTCTAAGAAAGGGAAGGAAACAGGGAGGATGAAGTCGAATCAAACAACCAGAAATGAGTAGCCACAAAGGATCTGTCACATCTCCCAAAAGCGTTGATGTCCACACCATGTACACATGCACGTCCGTAAAAGTGTAAAGGGTGAGTGCTAATTAAAGGGAAAAGTTGATTCCATAGTGAAAGGCAAAGAGCATCTACATGAGTTGCAGACAAGATGAGTTGGTATCCGTAGGCGTAATGACCACTTAAGCTCCAAAACTGCCATGGGTCGCGAAAACAAAACAAAACAAAAAAAGTGATGTTAAGTATTTTTAGTGAAAAAATAAAAGAAAGACAAATTTGGATCTAAGTAAAGGAAGCAGCATTTAGTGAAATTCAGATGATGAAGCTTTGAGCAAATGAGTAGTAGTATGACTTGCGGATTTTATTTCTCACCTTCTCTAATCTACCTTTTTCTTTTTTGAAAGGCAAGCTGGGGTTAAGCCGACCCCTACTAGAACAACAGCCGCCCCATGTCACAGAGGGATTCGATCCTCGCCCTTCAGCTTGACACAGGACCCCGCTTACCACATGGGATACCTTCTCTAATCTACTTCTTGCCATTACATGGTCCTGGCCCTAAAGTTGGCATAAACCTACTCATTTATTATATTGAGAGTCTAGTGTAGTATGTTTGGTGCACTCTGACATCCCCTATACTAGGTTCACATTATATATATATATATATATATATATATATATATATATATATATATATATAAGGAAGCATTTTGTACCATCTTTAATGAAGAACCTCCACGATTGTTTTTGCAAATCTTATCCCATAGATACCAACAGGGGCTCAGCTTGTCTGGTAGGAGCAATTACTGCACGTCACCTTGTGTTGGGACGTTGCAGGTTCAAAACCCAATGGTATAGTTCTAAACTGTTAGGGGTCCGTGGATTTCCTCTGGGCAGCTTGCCTTTAAAAAAAAAATTTACCCCATGGATGTATTCTTTATGGTTAAAATAATAGAAATAAACACCTGTATCATGGGCGTAAAGACACGACTTTTTGAAGGCTGAAAATTGTGTACATTATAGGCCATGGATTTTTGAACCGCTTCCTGCATATACATCGCAACATATTCCAAATGTTGTTTCTTATTAAATCAAACAAACATGTAGAGGGTCAGATGCCTAAAAAAGCATAAAAATATTATAATTTTTCACTAAAGAATTCCTTACCCCCACAAGGTAACATACATTATCCTCTCTCTCTCTCTCTCTCTCTCTCTCGCTCGCTCTATATATATATATATATATATATATATATATATATATATATATATAGGAAAGGGACCGTCCTGAAAAAAAGTCCAAAATCTACTATCAATGATATTTGACTTTGTTTCCTTTTTAATGATTGAGTTTTTTATCAATCAAACTTTATATATTGATTTTTTTTTATTTAGTGACATATTTTGGATTATGAATTTTTGTTGTAACGGCCCACAATGCTTTGTATTGTAAAGTTTTAAATGCATTGTAAGCCATGATTTTTCACTTTTCAAAAAAAATACCTATATATCATAAAGTTTCTATGTAAAACATATTTTTTATTAAATAAATTCTAAAGAACAAGTATGAAGTCCGATCCATGATATGTTCAATCGTGGAGAAAGAGAGCCATCACATCATTCTTGGTTGTAGACTTTAGACCTTCCTTTGGTTGGGTGGTTCACCTTTTCTCTCTCTCTAAATATATAGAGAGAGAGAAATATTTAACGAAATCACTGCTTACGGTATACGGATGTTGATCCCTTGACCTTGTAGAAACTTATCTTTAAAGTAATATTTATAATTTGCTATACATTGTCAACCAAAGCCAAGCCTACCATTTTCCTTTTCCTTTTTCTTTTCTTTTTTTATTTGACAGAGGGGAAGCCTGCCATTACTATGCATGCATGTTAATAGTGGCATATGAAAATATCGTGTTCATGTAGCGTCGTCTTCAAAATATGCGGTTTTCCTGTCACTATGATCAGCGAAATAAACGCCTATGTATAGATTAAACCAGCAGAATCCAACTGGCCCCAGCTCATGCCCTTGCAGATGGTCCTCTCATGAGTTTACAAAACCCTACCTACAGATAAAATGGGTCTGCTACCACCGTACCTACTTGCCGTGCATGATAACAGGAATAAAAAAAGTATCCAAGTAAATGTTGCAAAAAACTACAGAAAAAAAGAAGAGACGTGGAGAGAGAGAGAGAGAAAGAGAGATTGGCATTTAGCCTTTATATTCCAATGGGAGGGAAAGCGACGGGCTGGAATTTCATTATCGGGTAGCCCAAGATTTAAAAAATAAAATAAAAAAGAGCAACAGGTAGAATAAAAAACAAGGGATGGATGATTAAAGCCACCATCCACTTGCATCCCAACTTGCAACACAGTCATTCAACCACTTGGCAACTTGCCATTCCTTTTCTCTTCTCGTGATTAGAAAAGGTACGACTTGTATCCTCTCGATAGTCTGTGTGTCCCCAAATAAATAAACGATTGGGCAATTCATCGAACGCCCACGATCGTCGAACTTCACGTCGGATGCTCTGGGCGCTTCTGTATATTTTTCTTTTTTCGTCTTTTAGTGGCGGTCCTGCACCGCCTTTAAAAGTGTGGGCGGAAAACCGATCTTTAGCAGCGGTCTAGGACTACGCTAAAGTATCATTTTGCACAAAAAAAAAAGTGCACTGCTTATCGCGCGTATGATAAGCTATGCATGTTTGTCCACCGTCTCTCTCTCTCTCTCTCTCTTAATATATATATATATATATATATATATATATATAATGTGTGAGAAAATATTTGCTAGGTAAAGAACTAATTAGTTAGAAATTAGATGTGCAAGTTGTATCGACTCAATGTAACCACATAGACGTGTTCAGTATGGTTTGCTAAGGATCAAGCCTTCGATAGTGCTTTTCTGATGTAAAATGTGATGTTTATAAAATTTTGGCTCAATAGACTAATTATTTGTCATAATTTGCATGATTCAAAACAAGTTGCCTATTAAACAAACCATGTAGATCACATATGTAACACTTGATCAACAAAAAAATGAAATTTTTTAAAGAAAAAAAGAGTGATATCTACTCTTTAGACACATGGGTTTTTAAGCGTTACATTTAGGCACATGGGTTTTTAACACAATTTTTCTCATTTTGAATCTTCTTTAAGCAATTACACCGAATATATATTAGATTTTAACAATAAAAGCTTGTAACATTTCTTCTTTCAAGAGATCGTGATATTAATAGCCCATAAGTTTTTCATCAGTTTTGTTTGGATGACGATTCTTTGTTCATCCATGCCCTCTAAAAAAACCCTAGTGAGTCATTATCTACATGCTTTCACCTCAACTCATCATATAATAAGGCAGCTGGAGATATACACTTCAGTCTATGGTGGTGCTGTCTACTACTGAAGTTGAATACATGACAATCTACCAAGGAAGTACTTTGGCCGAAAGGTCTTGTGACTAAGATTGTTGAAAAGCAAATGAGCACCACGTTGTATTGTGATAGTCAAAGTGCAATATACTTGGCAAAGAATCAAGTGTTTCATTCAAGAACCAAGCATATTAAGGTAAGATATAATTTCATCAGATATGTGAATAATGCAAAGAAGCTTTTCATAGATAAAGTTGAAATGGTAGAGAATGCAGTTGACATACTGATGTCCGAATCTGCTTAGTATTTGTGCTCGAAAAATCCGGGCAAAGGTGGATATTGTTGATATGTTATTCACTCCAAGTGTGAAGGCTCTTACCAAATAGTTGGGCTAAAAGTTTGAAATATAACTTCAAGAATGAAAAGAGAAGGCAATACTTGATACCAAAGCCTTTCGCCTAGGACTGAAACCTAGGCTCTCATACCATTTTATTCTTGTACCTCAACCTATGTAGCCCACCTTTATTCTTGTAGCCCATCTATTTGGGAAGAGCCTTCACACTTAGAGTGAGGGTCATATCAACAATAACAACCACTAATTATTATCTCCATACACACACGTGTGTGTATATATATTTGTGTGCACGTGTGAGTGAATGTGTGTGCACATGTGTAGGTGTTCACACAAGCACACCATGTGTCATTGCCAAATGATAGAAAACACTAGAATTTGCTGTAGAGTGTGGCCTGCATGTGTATTTATAACCTGTTGCCTAACTAGGGGGAGCCACCTAGTAGCTGCCCCTTATTAAAGAGGACGGACCAGTGTAGTGCCCTACTATCCCCTCTTAAAAGTGCAAACACCTTTTAAGGAGAGGGTGTTGTGTGTTCTCCCCAAAACACAAATTTGTGTGTTCCTGTGTGTACGAAGGAATATCTTGGGACCCATGATAATTCATATGCCAATGTTGCTTACGATGACTTTATAATAAAATAACATATAAAAAAGGTAGATATGCTTTTGACAGAAATGTCTTCCCATAAGATAGATATGTGTTGGATGAAAATGTCCTCCTACCCCACATATATAGATTTGTATGTTCTGCCTTTGTTTTTAGCTTGTGCTACAACACATGGTCGCCTTCTCGTTCCTGCCTTATGTTAGATAGAATACGTTTCCTGGTTTGTTCCTACCTTGTGGAGATAACTATAAATCGAAAAATTAGTCCGATCATTGGTGGGCGTCAAAGAGGGATTTGTCGGCCAAATCTTGTTACAGTCTTCTCTTCTTCATTTTTGTTAGGCAGTATTGAAAAAAGCAATAAACCACAAACATTCCAACAAGTGCCATTAAAGTGTCGTAAGTACCTTTCTATGTCATCGTGCTATTGTTGAAGAATGTATGTCATCGTGAGTGTCATTAAGGCGTTGTTTTGTTATTCCAAGTAGATTTTATCGTTTCAACGATTAAAAACTTGAACACATTTGTAAGACACTGGGACCTGTTGACAAGAATGTGTGGTTACAGATGCGAGCAAGGACCTCTACCCTATCTGGTATCGTCCATTTACTCAGTATATGTAATGTAACACAAATTGCGGTTGTAGTAACATGTATATCGATTTATGAAATATTATTTCATTTGTAATATATTATGTTGAATTGCCGTATATCAATTTATAAGATATTATGTGTTTTCTAGTGTCAATTTGTGAAATATTATTTTGTTTGTTGATATCAATTTGTAATATTATGCTAAATTACCATATATCGATTTGTAAGCTATTATGTGTTTTATAGTGACAATTTGTGAAATATTGTTTTGTTTGTTAATATCGATCTGTAATATATTATGTTGATTTATTATATATCAATTTGTAAGATATTATGTGTTTTCTATTGTCAATTTATGAGATATTATTTTATTTGTTAATATCGATTTGTAATATATTATGCTGAATTGTTGTACATCGATTTGTAAGACATTATGTGTTTTCTATTATCGATTTGTGAGATATTATTTTATTTGTTAATATTAATTTATAATATATTATACTGAATTACTATATATCGATTTGTAAGATAATATATATTTTCTATTGTCGATTTGTGAGATATTATTTTGTTTGTTACTTTCGATTTGTAATATATTAGGCTGAATTATCGTATATCAATTTGTAAGATATTATGTATTTTCGAGTATCGATTTGTTAGATATAATGTTGTTTGTTAATATCGATTTATAAGCTATTATGATTAACTAATCAGTAGCCATTGTTATATGCATCTTAAATAAATCGTAGTAAATGTATGCGCTAGCTAACACAAATTGATATTTTGCATATGATAGTGTTAAGCATATCAGCTAGTTGTAGTGAAGATGATGTATCTCAATCATTGGGAAGTCATCGAGCAATGGACATCTGTATTATTGACGCACCTGAAGAATTGAATATCACTACAACAAAGCAGTGGATTAGCGACGACCTAATTCTGTCGCTAACCGGCTTAGCGATGAAGTAGCGGCAAATATCTTACGTCACAAATTTTTCAACGCTTACTGGCGACGGCATCAATCCGTCGCCTGTTTCATCTCTAATTGCGACAAAATAACGAACGACAGATTCCATCGCAAATCTGTCGGTACTAAACGGCGACCTCAGCTTGGTGACGGATTTACAGTTGTCGCTAAATTATATGTATAGCGTCGAATATATCCGTCGCTAATTCATCGCAAACAAGAAAAAAAATAAAAAAATTTATTTGAAAATCAAATATCGAGAATGCTACAATCAGTAAATAAAAAACAAAGTACACATAAAATTACATATAAAAGGAAACTAAAACAATTAATCGTTTTACTTTAAAATTCACAAGTTTAATTAGTTACAATTCAACAATTACATTTTCGAAACAAAAAAAACAGAACAAATTCAACACATTAATCTAATCATTGCCCAGATTTTGTGCGTCTTCTTGTTCATTGCCTTGATCTGTCCCTTCAGCTTCGATACGCTGATTATCGCCAGCAACCTACACATGAAAAGAACAGTCAGTATTCATAAACAAAATATATTGAAATAAATTATACACTATATGTGATTCTATCATGTGCTCATATGTGTTCTAAGGCAGTAAAAAAACTCTATATGTGACTCTATCATGATCATATGTGCTCTAAGGCAGGCAAAAAACTCTATATGTGACTCTATCATGAATGATATGTGTTCTAAGGCAGTAAAAAAACTCTATATGTGATTATATCATGCTCATATGTGTTCTAAGGTAGTCAGAAAAACTCTATACGTAAATCTACCATGCTCATATGTGGTCTAAGGCAGACAAAAGTTATATATATGATTCGATCATGCTCATATGTGTTCTAAGACAATCAAAAAACTCAATATGTGATTATAGCATGCTCATATGTGTTCTAAGGCAGTCAGAAAAACTCTATATGTGATTCTACCATGCTCATATATGCTCTAAGGCAGGCAAAGAAAAAAACTTTATATGTGATTCTATCATGAATGATATGTGTTCTAAGGCAGTAAAAAAACTTTATATGTGATTCTAGCATGCTCATATGTGTTCTAAAGCAGTCAAAAAACTGAATATGTGATTATAGCATGCTCATATGTGTTCTAAGGCAGTCAAAAAAACACTATATGTGATTCTACCATGCTTATATATGCTCTAAGGCAGGCAAAGCAAAAAACTTTATATGTGATTCTATCATGAATGATATGTGTTCTAAGGCAGTAAAAAAACTCTATATGTGATTCTAGCATGCTCGTATGTGTTCTAAGGCAGTCAAAAAACTGAATATGTAATTATAGCATGATCATATGTGTTCTAAGGCTGTCAAAAAACTGAATATGTAATTATTGCTGCTCATATGTGTTCTAAGGCAGTCAAAAAAACTTTATATGTGATTCTATCATGCTCTTATGTGCTCTAAGACAGTAAAAAACCTGTATACGTGATTATAGCATGCTCATATGTGCTCTAAGGCAGGCAAAAAAACTCTATATGTGATTCTACTATGCTCATATGTGCTCTAAGGCAGGCAAAAAGTTATATATGTGATTCGATCATGCTCATATGTGTTCTAAGGTAGTCAAAAAATTGAATATGTGATTATAGCATGCTTATATGTGTTCTAAGGCAGTCAGAAAAACTATATATGTGATTCTACCATGCTCATATGTGCTCTAAAGCAGGCAAAAACTTGTATATGTGATTCTAGCATGCTCATATGTGTTCTACAACAGTCAAAAAACTGAATATGTGATTATAGCATGCTCATATGTGTTCTAAGGCAGTCAAAAAAATTGAATATGTTAAGGCAATCAAAGTTAAATGAAATCTAACGACATGCAATATATTGCATGAAACTTTCATACCTGAGAAGGACCTGCAATCAAAGTTCTCCTATTCAGCAAAAAACTGTTGAACTCATTTCGGAGAACGTCGGCGATAGTTTCATGGAAGTAGTCATGCATTGTGTCCTTAACGATATGATGTACATCATCACCGAAAAGAATAGGATGCTGCTTGGAGCTTATGTCGACGGAAGAAGTCTGTGAGCTGTAACTAGAAGAAGCAATAACAAGTAAAATGTTCATATTATTCTCAAACCCAAACACACGACCCTTTTTGGGTTCACCTGCTGAAGTCACCCATGCTGCATGATCAAATGATGGATGCTGAGTAGCGTCATCGCCATAGCGCTGTACCATCTGTTGCTCATATGCCTCCTACAAAATAATGTTTACAATATGCATTAATAATTAAGAATTACGATGTTTATGATAACTTGCATAGTGCAATGATTATTAGTAGAATAAATACATACCGTTGTCGTTCTCGCCGTCTCTGATACAAAGTCTCCCGTGATCTTCCATTTATGTGTTTCAACAAACACATCCTTATATGGTACAATGTCTCCTTTTTCTGCTTCCTGCGAAGTTAAATGATAAAAGGTTTAGTTAACAAGTTTGCAACAATACTTATAAAATTGATATTATATTTTGATAAGTTACCATTTTTTTCAAGTGGCTCCCAAAAGTCTTAGATCCACCTGTGTGTAGATGGGCTTCAGGCATTTTTGTTTGATTTTGTGTAGCCTTTGCAGAGCGATTTTGAAATGCATCATCCGCTCACTTGTCGCACATTCCCTCCCAATAATCTCTTCTGATAGTAATAGGGTCATGGCTCTTCCACTGTAGTAGATCATCTATTCCACCAGATACTTTTTTTGCTGCAATCTTCATATTATGCAGCATGTCTGCAAATCAATTGGAAGTCACCCTCTGCCACACCTTCCTTGCATCATGTTCCTCCACCGTAGTCGCGAAGCGATTTGAAGCCTACATATATTTTCAAAAAGTTAGTAGACATGATTATAAAAAAATTTAAATATGAAACACATTAACTATGATAAACAACTGTATACCGTGAATGAGTACCATAATCTGTCTATCACCTCTTTTGAATACTTTTTCCATTAAGCGACTGGTCTTGGTAGATGTTGAAGCAGTGAATTCTTAATCTCGTGTACTACTTTCTGTGGCTCAAACCTCATGCTATATATGACTTGGTATATAGTAAATATCAATATAAAATATTTATAAGATATACAATAATTGAAAATGAAATACTTACGGTCGATTATCGATATACACTATTTGAATGAGTCTTCTTGTACCAGACTGAGAAGACCATACATCCTGTGTTGGCTTATCAACATCCTACGATACCGTTCCAAAGTGGCTTATCAACATCTCTAAGTAAATCATAAAATCTACTAGCTGCATCGTTTGGTGATTCTTCATCTACTGCAGTTCTGACAGCACTAGGACTCATAGAAGAACCCAGTTCTATTCTTACGGCATCAAATATCAAATCCATATATGGATTATTGTGCACCACATTCACCCGTGCATCAAAATTATTTCTAAATTATTCTCCATAAAACATCCAATTCTGATAATCACTCACAAAACTCTTCCTGTATAGGTGATGTCTAACGCCATGAGGTTCTACAAATCAATTATTCTTACAAATCTTGCAGGGACACCTACTCCAACATGTGGGATCCACTGTACTGACACTTGTCATTGCAAACTCAATAAAGCTTTCAACACCATCCATATATTCAGGCAGTAACTCATTGTCCACTATCCTACGGTACATCCATTCACGGTTTGTAGTCATTTTGTCGTATGATGTTACGAATAGTATTCTAACCAGTTACAAGAGAACCATCAGCATGCTATGATAAAAAAATATCAAATTTATCATGCAATATATGATATCATACAATAACAAAAATTATGATGCATGCATTAATAACTTAATATTTTCATGTGCAAACTATTAATGACAGGATACATTCATTTAAAGCATGCTTTCATTATACAATTTCACATGGAAGCCATAATCAAATTGAAAGTAACTACATGCAAGCATAGATACAATTACATCAAACATTGCAATACATCGAAATCATTCATATCAAACAAATGTCAAACATATATCTGCAGCAAACACACTCCAATATTTCACTAACTACTACCATGCCTAGCATGAAATCCGTACTCCAAAAATAAGAATACTTCTATTCTCATACATTAAAATCATGCTCAGCAAGATCTCTGAACTCCAACAAAGCAGTCCTAGATATCAACAACTAAGTGAGTATGTGAACAATAAAGTGTGGCATCCAATATATTAAAAAACATGTGATGCGCTTGCATCACTTACCACGGGTATTTACCTGATTTACATTTTTTTGTCACTTACTTAACACGGGTGACTGAGCACAAGCAAGTTCCGTCGAGAAATCTGCAAAAAATACTGTTTTAAAATGAAGTCACCACCTATCGAAAAAAAAAACCAAGGCAAATGAAAGCATCTTGCATAGGCCTTGAGAAGCCCAGCACCCAATGACCTACCGAAATGCATGGGGTTGACCCCCTGTCGAAAAACGCAAGGGGTCGACCCCCTGCCGAAAATGCAGGGGGTCGACCCCCTACCGAAAACTGCAGGGGGTCGACCCCCTGCCAAAAACCGCAGGGGGTCGACCCCTTGCCGGACACGGTAGGGGGTTGACCACCTGCCGGACATGGCAGGGGGTCGACTCTATGCCAGAAACCGCAGGGAGTCGACCCTCTGCCGAAACCCGCAGGGGGTCGACCCCCTGCCGAAACCGTAGGGGATCGACCCCCTGCCCGAACCGCAGGGGGTCGACCCTTTGCCGAAAAATGCAGGGGGTCGTCCCATTGCCGGAAAATGCAGGGGGTCGTCCCATTGCCGAAAAATGCAGGGGGTCGACCCCCTGTCGGAAAACAGAATTTACATGCGCTTCCTCCGTGCGGCGATGGAAGGTTGACGAAGATCGTCGGTCGGCGAACTATGGGGGCCGAAGAGAGGTCGACGAGACCGATAGGGCGGCCGGAGGAAAAGGGCAGCGGGAAGGAGAGGGTGGCGGGTGGGAGCGGGAGCAACAAAAGAAGAAAGTAAAAAAATGGTTGGGATTAGGGGTTATGCGACATTTATCAACGGCTTAGCGACATATTAGTTTTGTCGCTAAGCCACCGTAAATCAAAACACGAAAATAGCGACGGAATAGATTCTGTCGCCCAGTCCATCGCTAAATAGAGATGAAATATATTCTGTCGCAACAAACATCACTAAATGGTGTGTCTATTACGACAAAATATTCTCTTGCAAAATCCGTCGCTACTTAACGATGGATTGTGCGAGGGAATATAATATGTCGCTATTTTCGTAAATTTCATTGATTATAGCGACAGATGTGTTTCTCTCGTTAATCCATCACTAACTAGCGATGAAATAATTCTGTCTCTAATCAACTATTTTCTTGTAGTGTATGTGCACTAATGATGCACATGATAAGAAGGGTGCATGCATTGGATTCACTCTTGACTTGAATATTCCAGCAGATGAAATGCAAGTCAATAATGAGGTAGACGATTATGACAGTACACTTGACAAAGGTGCAGGCACCTCAAGTCTACATGATAGTACACTTGACTCTGTTCCCGTAGAGGGAATGCAGTTTAATAATAAAGAAGCTGCATACAAATGTTACAATGATTATGCATTAAAACTTGGCTTCAGTGTTAGAAGGTATTCTTGGGCAAAAATGCACAGATTGTCGTGGTGAGAAAGGCATATGTTTGTTCTAAGCAAGGTTGGAAGACGTCAAATGGAAATCCAACAAGGAGCAATCCAGATTCAAGATGTGGTTGTCCAGCGAGAATGGTGTTAAGAAGACTTTTAAATAGAAAATATATAGTTCGTACTTTAATCAATGATCATAACCATGAATTAGCCGCTTCATTTATGAGTTCTATATTAAGGTCACATCGTAAAGTAATTGAAGTGCATGATGCAATTGCTGAAATAGCTGATATTGTCGTCATTGCACCAAGGAAGACATATAATTTCTACGCGCACATAGATGGTGGTAGCGAGAATGTACCATTCACACCTATGGATCTAAGAAACCACTTGAGAAGGAAGAAGTCAGAAAACATGAAGAATGGAGAAATGTATTCTTTGGTTGATTACCTACAGAAAAAATCAAACATTGACCATGGTTTCTTTAGTGGAATGCAACTGGATAAAGATGGGTATGCTGTGAATATGTTTTGGGCAGATTCAAAGTCAAGAGTGGATTATGAATGCTTCAATGATGTGCTTATTTTTTATAGGACAATAAAGATTAATACGAAACAGTAGTCATTTGCGCAGTTTGTCAAAGTGAACCATCACTCACGAAGTTGCATATTAGGCGATACTTTTTTGTATGACCAGACCAAGGAAACCTTTGAGTGGTTGTTCAGAGTATTTATATAGACAATGAATGGAAAGCACCCTAGAGTTGTACTTACAGATGGTGATCATGCAATTGCAGCTGCAGTGTCTCATGTATGGCCATATGCACATCATCACCTATGTTTGTGGCATATTTTTCAAAATGCAGCAAAGAACATAGAACACATTTTTAATCAGAAGACAGGGTTTGATAAAAAGTTTAGACAATGTATACTTGAGAGCAAAGACGAGGTCACATTTATGTTTGATTAAGAAAAAATGATTCAAATATACGACCTTGAAGATTGTGTGTGATTACAATATTTATATACAGACAAAGAGAAGTAAGCATTGGCATATGAAAGACAACACTTTTGTGCAGGTATGATAAACACACAAAGAGTTGAATTTATGCATGTCACACTGAAAAAAATATTGTATTCATGTTTAACAATGTTTCGTTTCATGAAACAATATGAATTATTTATAGACGGTCTTAGACAAAATGAGCTTGAACAAGATGTGAAATGCGTCAACACCCGCCCTGTAACTTTGGGCATGAAAATATTGACGTGACCTGCAGATCTGTATACACTAATTGTATTTGAATAGACTAAGAAGGAGGTGATACAGGTCATGAATTGCAACATAGAAGGACATATGCAATATGAGAATATGCACAAATACCATATTGTATGGGATGACGAAGAGTATCCAAAAAGGAAAGAAGCACATGTTACGTATAATGTTGACAACAAAACAGTTGAATGTACGTGCAAAATGTTTGAATTCAAAGGTATTTTATGTTGTCATGCATTAAAGGCACTTAATCAAGAGAAGATACAAGAAATACCTGTGTCATATATAATGCGAAGATGGACGAGACAAACAAAGATTGAACTGCTAGAGACAAATAAAGTCAGTTCATCTAGTGTTGATGAGAAGTGTCAGATAGTCTTCTGTTACCAGCAACTATGTAGGTTACTTATACATGTTGCAGATTTGGCATCGAAAAGCGAAGAAGCCTATGTATGCATGAGAAACGTGTCAAGAAAATTACTTGAAAAAGTGCAGTTAATTTATCATGAGTTTGTTGCAGCTCGTGAAAACCAATCTAAGAAAACAGGATCGAACAACGTAGGTAAAAATCACGCTTCCCATGACCCTTGTGAGAAGTTGCGTCGAAGCGTAAACATTGTCTTTGACAAGTCAGGATTAAATGTTGTAGATTATGATAGAAATATTCACCTAGCGAAGGGTATCAAAAGGAAACCTACCTTTGATCGCAGTCGTCAGAGGACAAAGGGTGCACTGAAATTGGTTGGCAAGAAAATGTCTAAGAAACAACCAACCTCTAAGCAACCAAGCCCTTCGCATAAACCGGTATGTAATACAGTATATTACTTCCCATGTAAATTGTATTACGTGTAACCTATCAATATCTTACTTATGTAATTTCCAACATGCAGCAATACCATACAAACGTGCACTACAATGTTGGAACCTGCAATCCACCCGACCCGTTTGAGTGGAACGATGACATGAGTATGACAAGTCTTTTGGTATGTAACAATTTTGGGAGGTTGTTAGCATTTCTTGTTGAACTTAATGTAGTGTCTGATATTGTTTTGTTTCATGACAGGCTTTGTTCAATTCTAAAGCGAGCAACATAACACAAGAATCACGTGTAGATTCTTCAACTTTAAAATAGTTAAAGCATTTAACTTTCATATCTTACAAATTGTTGTAATGTTTAGCATTCTATAATTCTTTATTTTAGTTCTATAATTTTTTGTTGTAAATCGATAATTCTTTGTTGTAATTCTATAATTCTTTGTTGTAAATAGATATTTCTGTGTTGTAATGTTATAATTCTTTATTGTAATTCTACAATAGAAATCATACTACAAATATTATAAAAATTGACACTAGAAAACACATAATATCTTACACATTGATATACAGTAATTGAGCATAATATATTATAAATCGATATAAGAAAATTCAACATAATAGCTTGCAAATCGATATTAATAAATAAAACCATATCTCACAAATCGATACTCAAAATACATAATATCTTACAAATTGCAAAAGAGATTAGTGATGTATGAGGTATACAAAGGCTTGTAATGTTCGCCCTTCAACAATGAAAATCCAATAAGCGATTAGAGACGTATATTGTTCATAAATTGTTGTGATGCCCACCCTATGTGAATGAAAATCGCAAAAGGGATTTGCGATGTATGCAGTGAACAAAGGATTGTAATGTTCGCCCTTCGTTGACATAGACATAGCCTGTAAAAGCAAATCGCGATAGCACGTAGCCTTCATACGTCATTGTGTAAATCGCGATGGTACGTGTCATTCAATTAGACAAAGCTCATTGTCTAAAAGACAACCGTCATTGTGTAAATCACAATGGTATAACGATTTACACAATGACGTCTATGTCAGCCACATCTGAATAAAAATCGTACTCTACATGAGTACAAATCGCGGTAAAATTGCATGATCAATGTTTGTGCAAATCATTTTAGTCTTTTATCAATCATTATGTAAATCATGATAGAAACATAGGTCGTAAAAGCAAATCAGTGGCATTTTAATGATACAAAACGCTAAACGCTTATTTGATTTTGTTTTCAAACGCTTATCATTACAATGATTTGTTTAGTGGCATTTGTGTGCTACACTTATACATAAATTGATGTTAACAAAAATATCATATATCACAAATTGATACTAGAAAACACATATAATCTTACAAATCAATATACAATATTTCAGCATAATATATTACAAACCGGTATACGGCATTTCAGCATAATGTCTTAGAAATCAATATACGATAATTCAACATAATATATTACAAATCGATATTAACAACCAAAACAATATCTCAGTAATCGACACTAGAAAATACATAATATCTTACAAATCTATATACGGCAATTCAGTATAATATATTACAAATCGATATTAACAAAACAATATCTCATAAAAATCGATATAATATCTTAAATTATTATAGAATTTATATTGTTGCGATTTGCATGCTTGAGGTGGAGATTTGCGTATTTAACACACATTTTCCAGGTTCATAATTTTGGTTTATGGATCAATATGAATTTTGTACACTGTCTTATAAAATTTGTTACAAATGTCTGTACACAAAAAAATTGGAAATTAAAAGTTAAAAAATTGCTCTCTCTCTCTCTCTCAGCAGCAGAACGTAACCCTCTTCACGTTATCCTTGAGAATAGGTAGACGTTTAAAATGACTTCCTCTTACTTCTGAGGGCCTCGCGCCCTTCATAGTTTTCTAGGTAATCTTACAGTTTGGATTTTTGTATCTTCCTTAACTAAAAAATCTTTCAATTCTTTGCATAGTTCTTTGCAAAATCCAAGTATATCATTCTGAAAAAAAAAATAGAAATGAGAATAATATAAAAATGTAGTCATCAATAATATAGGTTAATAAAACATGTTTAAGTGTGCAACATATATCGGTGAATTCTGGTGCTCGTCTATAGTATATTGCTTCAATATACTTCATTATAAAGATGTCACAATTGATGCCATTATTTTGTAAAAAAGCATCCTCTACCACATGAAGCCTCCATGGGCCAATGTCTACACCCAACATGTCTTTGAAAAATTCAACCTATGGTTTATGCAAAAGCAAGTAAATTTTGGGCTATGGTTCAAGATACAGTAATCTTAGAGATAAAAACTTATCAAATGCACAATGTCACGGTCTACACCAATGTCAGAGTCCAAGGAGTTGTATAGCCATATTTTTTTGTTCTCGTACATCCAACACGTATAAGACTCAATGCTTTTTTGATTGCCATAATGTAGGAATCAATATCTGTAAATCAATTATAAAATATCTTTAAAAATGAATATGGAAATGCATACTGATACCACAAAAATTGATGTTAAGAATTAACATATAAATCGATATTAAGAATCAAAACAATATCTTACACTACAACAAAGTAGTAGATTAGCGACGACCACATTCCGTCGCTAACATGGTTAGCGATGGATTAGCGACAACGAGGTGACAGTATGCTTACGTCGCGAATATTTCGATGCTAACTGGCGATGGAATTATTCCGTCGCTAATTGCGACGGAATAACGAGCGCTATATTCCGTCGCCAATCCGCTGGTACTAAACGGCGACCACGGCTTGGCGACGGATTTAATTCCGTCGCTATGCCGTTGCTAGATTAATATGAATAGCGATGGATGGTTCCGTCGCTATGCCGTCGCTAGATTAATATGAATAGCGACGGAATCATCCGTCGCAAACACGAAAAAAAATAAATAAAAAAATTATTTAAAAATTAATTACCGAGAACTGTACAATTTCTATTTCCTGTACAATTTCTATTTCCTGTAAATAAAAAACAAACCACACAAAAAAATTCATATAACAAGTATCTACAATAATTAATTGTTCCACCTTAAAATTAAGAAGTTTAATTATTTACAATTCAACAATTACATTTAGGAAAAATAAAAAAAATAGAACTTCTTCAACACAGTCCTCTAATCATCGCCAAGATTTTATGCATCTTCTTGTTCATTGTCTTTATCTGTCCCTTCAGCTCCACTACCCTGATTATCGCTAGCAGCCTACACAAGAAAAGAACAGTCAGTATTGATAAACAAAATATAATGAAATAAATTACACACTATATGTGATTCTATCATGTGCTCATGTGTGATCTAAGGCAATAAAAAAACTCTATATGTGATTCTATCATGCTCATATGTGTGCTAAGGCAGTCAAAAAATTGAATATGTGATTATAGCATATTCATATGTGTTCTAAGGCATCTAAAAAAACTCTATATGTGATTCTACCATGCTCAGATGTGCTTTAAGGCAGGCAAAAAACTATATATGTGATTCGATCATGCTCGTATGTGTGCTAAGGCAGTAAAAAAATTGAATATGTGAATATAGCATGCTCATATGTGCTCTAAGGCAGGCAAAGTCAAAAATTTTATATGTGATTCTATCATAAATGATATATAACATGTTCATATGTGTTCTAAGGCAGTTAAAAAACTCTATATGTTATTATAGCATGCTCATATGTGTGCTAAGGCAGTCAAAAAACTGAATATGTGATTATAATATGCTCATATGTGTTCTTAGGCAGTCAAAAAACTGAATATGTGATTATAGCATGCTCATATGTGTTCTAATGCAATCAAAAAAACTTTATATGTGATTCTATCATGCTCATATGTGCTCTAACGCAGACAAAAAGTTATATATATATATATATATATATATATATATGTGTGTGTGTGTGTGATTCTATCATGCTCATATGTGTGCTAAGGCAGTAAAAAAATTGAATATGTGATTATAGCATGTTCATATGTGTTCTAAGGCATCTAGAAAAACTCTATATGTGATTCTACCATGCTCAGATGTGCTTTAAGACAGTCAAAAAAACTATATATGTGATTATACCTGAGAGGGACCTGGAATCGAAGATCCCCTATCCTGAACAGCGGCCTTGATCTCATTTCGGAGAAAGGGGGCGACGGTGTATTGGAAGTAGTTATTCAGTGATTCATTAATGATCTCGCGTACATCATCACCGGAAAGAATAGTCGGCTGCTTGGAGCTTATGTCGGCGCAAGAAGTCGGTGAGCCGTAACTGGAAGAACCAATAACTGGTGAAGTGTTCATATTACTCCCAAACCCGAACACACGACCTTTTTTGGGTTCACCTGCTGCAGTCACCCATGCTGTAGGATCAAATGATGGATGCTGAGTAGCGTCTTCGCCATATCGCTCTACCATCTGTTGCTCATATGCCTCCTACAAAATAATGTTTAAAGTATTCATTAATAATTAATGATAACATTATGATAACTTGCATATATATTGCAATGATTATTAATAGAATTAATACATACCGTTGTCGTTCTCGCCTTCTCTGATATGAAGACTCCCGTGGTCTTCCGTTTATGTGTTTCTACAAACACATCCTTATATGGTACACTGCCTCCTTTTTCTGCTTCCTGCGAAGTTAAATGACAAAAGATTTAGTACACAAGTTTGCAACAATACTTATAAAATTAATATTATATATTGATGAGTTACCATTTTCTTTAGGTGGCTCCCAAATGTCTTAGATCCACCTGTGTGTAGATAGGCTTCGGGCATCTTCGATCGATTTTGTGAAGCCTTCGCAGAGCGATTTTTAAATGCATCTCCCGCCCACTTATCGCACATTTCATCCCAGTAATCTCTCCTGATAGTAATAGGACCATGGCCCTTCCACAGTAATGGATCATCTACTACGCCAGATGCTTTTTTTGCTGCAGTCTTCATAGTGTGCAGCATGTCTGCAAATCGATTGGCAGCCACCTTCTGCCACACCTTCCTTGCATCATTTTCTTCCACCGTAGTTGCAAAGCGATTCAAAGCCTACAAATATTTTCAGAAAGTTAGTAGACATTGCTTAAATAAATTAAATATGAAACACATTAACTATGAGGAACAACTGTATACCATGAATGAGGACCACAATCTGTCTAACACCTCCTTTGGGTACTCTTTCCATTGAGCAACTGGTCCTGGTAGATGTTGAAGAAGTGAATTCCTAATCTCCCGTACTACTTCTTGTGGCTCAAACCTCGTGCTGCACATGAATTGTTACACAGTAAATATCAATATAAAATATTTAAAAGATATGCAATAATTGAAAACAAAATACTTACGGTCGATTATCGATATACACTATTCGAATGAGTCTTCTTGTGCCAGCCTGAGAAGACCCTATTTCCTGTGTTGGCTGTTGACTTGTGTGATCAACTGGTGTAGATGGGTCGTGTACAGGCGCAACATCATCTGTAAAAAAATACATTAGAAATTCTCAGAATGTGCATTTGAACTAATCAAGCATCTAATTAGTTATATGATATACCTATCATAGGAGCCCGTGAAGATGAAGGTTGAGCCTGTCTACTACTGGATGAGCGATCACTATAACCTCCATGAACCATATTCTAACAAATAACATATGTCATACAATACATTCAAATAATTCACATCAAGTATTACAATGCATTCAAGTCATTCACATCAAGCATTGCAATGCATTCAAATAATTCAAATCATTGACATCAAGTATTGCACTAATTCAAATCATTCGTTAATTGCATAAATTATAATACATTCAGATAATTGAAATCATTCACATCAAGTATTACAATGCATTCGAGTCATTCACATCAAGCATTGCAATGCATTCAAATAATTTAAATCATTGACATCAAGTATTGCACTAATTCAAATCATTCGTTAATTGCATAAATTATAATACATTCAGATAATTGAAATCATTCACATCAAGTATTACAATGCATTTGAATCATTCGTATCAAGTATTACAATACATTCAAATAAAATTTTTAATCATTCACACCAAGTATTGCAATACAACTCACATCAAGTATTACAATGCATTTAAATAGAGGTTTGTAGTATAAGATTTTGCTCACTAGCTTGAGAATTCTTCCTCGTCACTAGTTTGACTTTCTTCTTCTTCTTCTTCATTGTTTGCCCATCCACTTGGTACATCATTTGGATCACATTCCTCTATGAATGTTTCATCAGCCAATGGAGATATGATATGCATATCATGCGCAACATCGTGACCATAAGCGAAGTCACAGACATCATCTGATTGATAGTAATCACTGTCTTCAGCTAACTCATCTTCCTGTAACTGATCATACTCGGGGTATAGTTTGGATTTCACCTTGCAAACTGCCCACCATTCATTTCTATCTGACTTTTTTATACTCGGATATGAAGTATAATAAACTTGTTGAGCTTGCGAGGTTAATATGAATGGTTCATATGTTCCAAACCTGGATTTATGATTCACCTCCACAATGCCTGAAGCTTTGTCGAGTCTTGTTGCAGTTGGATGTTATCATCGCAAAATTTTTCCCCTCCCTTGCGAGAAAGAAACGAATTTCGCGAGTCAAACTCGACAAAAGTTTTGAAAATGATTTTGAAAATTTACTCGCCTCCGTTTTTAAAATTTGCGGGAAAATTCCGTGGAATGGGATCCGCCTGTCGGTACGAGGTTTAACCGTTCCTGGCGCCTTTACCAGGGGTAATTGAACCAAGGATCAATTACGTGCTTTAATTTGACTCAAATAGCTAAATTATGCTCTATTTTTACTAGAATGCACAAAGAATCAGGCTTGTGCTATGAAATTTTTAAAAAATGCAAGTTTGAGAAACTATGATGTTTGCTTTGGAAAATTGAAATGCATTTGGAAAATGATTGGAAAAGTGCTTGAAATTGGAGTTTTTGGGAAAATCATTGAATTTCATTGGAAATCAGAAATTTGCATTGAAAAGTGATTTCTCAGGAAAACTTGTAAATCTGAGAAAATTGGTTTTGAGATTGGAAACTTGGAATTGCTTTTATAAGAAAATGGATTTGAGAATCTTGAGAAAATCTAAGAAATTTATTGGAAAATGACTTTTAAAATGGAAAATGAATTCTCAGGAAAACTGGAAAATATGAGAAAATCGATTTCTGAAAACTTGGGATTTTGAAATTTAAGAATTTGAAAACATAGGAAAATCTTGATTTGAACTTGGGAAATGCTTTGAAATGTCATTTGAAAACTTAGGATTTTGAGAAAATCAGATCCTGAGAAAGACTTGGAAATTCTTGAGAAAATTGAATTTTCTGAAATTGAAATTGGAAAATGAGTTTGAAAATAATGCAATTTGAATGAATATGAATTTGAAAAGGGAATTTCATTGAGGAATTGGGAAATCCTTTTGAAACTTTGAGAAATGCAGTGCATTTTTTAAGTTAGCCTAAGAGTGTAGGCTGAATGTGGCTGATATAAAGATCATAAATCTTGGTTTTCTTCGTATTCTGACTATGGCCATAAATACGAATCCCACCGAGTTTATAAACTCCATAAGAGCTTGTGCACGTTCCATTCGTGTAAACCATAGTGAATTTGAAATAAATGCACATGAATCATACATCAAATATTGAAATTTGCATAAATTAAACTATATGCAATGCAACCCTATTCTAAGCAGAAAAGTAACTCTTATTCCAAATTATTACATTTGAGGTTACATTGAATTGAAATAAAAAATAAAAGCTAAGTCTTCTTCTTGAATGTTCCTGCAAAACTAGAAAACAAAGTTAGCACAAAAATGTAGGTTTTTCTGAATTTATCCAAAAATATGGAAAATTATCGGATATTATTCAGATATAAACCCAGAATCATACCCCCTTTGATATAAACATGAAAAATAATGAATAAATTTTGAAAATAAACTTGAAAATTCGAAATTGGGGTCAAAATGACCAAAATACCCCTGATGACCTTGAAATCAGGGTTTTATGAAAGAATTTTTTTGTAAATTTTGGAATTTTGAAAATCAAATGAAATAAATCAAACATAATATGATAAAATATGATGATATGCATGAAATTTTGGAGAATTAGAAATTGAAATTTCGAAATTTAGGTCAAAATGACCAAAATACCCGTGATAACAAGACTATGGCCTTGAAACCAGGGTTTTCTGAAATAAATTTTGCAAAATTGAAAAATATGAAATGCAAATGAGATTAAAATTAACCCTAATATGATTCTACATGCTCATGTACATGATAAAAACCCTAAAATGGCGAAAATATCATAAAATATCAAATTTAACTTGATTTTCGCCTGATTTTCGCTTCTGAATTTAAAGATAAACTAACACATGGAGCAAATGAACTTGGAATTAAATCAAATTTGGCATGGACACCTAAAATAACCCTAGAAACATAATGGAGCTCGAAAATCTATTTTTTTGTATTTTTAAATATGGAAATTCAAATAAAAACCCTAAATTTTATGATTTTTGCCTAAAATGTTGATTCTAAAGGAAATTTAGGATATCAAACTTCCATAACAATTTCCCAAATTTTATGGGGTGACAGAGTACAGTAAGGCAAGGATTTTTGACTTTTACACTTTCTGGTTTTGACCTATGGTCGGAGCTGTGCCACTCCGGCAAGTCGGATCGGAATCCGGCGACTCTAGGATTTAGGGGAAACAGAAAGGTTTCGGTAGAAAATGTAGGAAAAATGGAAGAAAGATGGGAAAATGGCTGAAATTGTGGTAAAATGTCCCTGACAAACAGAGAAAGATTTTATATTTTGACATCATTGGGATTCGGGTTATGGTTTGGAAAAGGCCACACAGTTATCAGAGACCTAAATCTCTGGAATTTCTGGACATTGGAATCTGTTAGACAGAAAGAGAAAATCCGGGAAAAATAATGAAACAGATCCAAAAACTCCCAAATTTTGGGAAATGATAGGAAATTATGTTAGGAACAACTTTCATGTTGAAATGTTTTGCAGAAAAGCTACGGATTGGGATGACTTGATGCATTAGGGTCTGTCTATACCCTGACAAAAGAAAATCGATATTTTCCTAGGGGTCTGGGAAATCCGATTTTTTACAGAGAGTAAAACAAACTGGAAAAACTTCAAAATTTCCAGATCATCAGTATATTCAATGATGAATCCACTATGATTTTTTGAGGGAAAATTGAATCATCCATGGAGGCGATCTTGGGTCGACAACCCTGCTAAATGAGAATCTGGAATTTCCAGAGGGTTTAAAACCTGATCAGGACTTTGGATTTATTAGATAGAGTTATTAAACTCAAATCGATCCAAATTTTTGCAGAGAAATGAATGATTAACCCATACATCTATCATAAAATTTTTGAAATTTGTAGATGAACAATTAAACATGAAACGAAGGCTGGACTGACGCTTAAAATCAAAACCTATAAACTAATAAGCAAATATTAAAGAAACTAATCAAAATACCTATAAAGCATTAAAATAATCTAAATATGAGGCCTATAATACGAAATTTACATGAATTCAATGATAAAACAAAAATAATCAAGGGGGTATAATCTAAACTTAATTTTGGCTATGGTGATAGGGGATCCGATCCATCCATCGGAGGGATCCCATACTCCATGTAGCCTTAAGCAAGAAAGTAAGGAAAATAAAAAAAGTAAAAAGATGAGGCTCTTACCTTGGGTTTGCTGGGATTGGCTGAAGGAAAGCGGATGTGGTGGAGATGATCCAAGGTTGAGGAAGTTGGGGCGTCAAAGGCACCAAGGTGAGGATGGCTGGAAGTCAAGAAGGAGGTGCCGGCTGGAACGTGTGATGAAGGTAGTGGCTGCACTTGAAGTTGGTTGTGGCTGGTAGCAAGGGTGTGAAGGAGGCTTGCTGGAGATGGCTATGCTGCTGTGGAGGTGTCCTTGTGGTGCTGCCAAGGATGAAGGTGTGGCTATGGCTGCAAAGAGCTCCCCTTTGGTGGCTGCTGCCTTTGAGAAGGTTGAAGATGGCTGCAATGAAGGGCTGCTGTTGGAGGCCCATCTGCTGCTGTGGAAGGTGACCAAACTGCTGTTGTGGAAGGTGGCTGCGATGGAGGCCCAACTGCTGCTGTGGAAGGTAGTTGTAATGGAGGCCCAGCTGATGCAAGTAGGTGAGGGAGAACTGCGTAATGGAAAACCAAGGGAGAGAGAGAGAGAGAGATGCGTGAGATGAGAGGAATAGGCTGCAGCCGTTCTTTTTCTTTTTTTTCTTCTTATGACAACTTAGGTTTTGATAAAAATCAAAACCTAAGTTTCTAATATTGTCTCATGAAACAGCCTACGTGAATTGGCTGTAGCCATTTGGGTTTTGAAAAAGATGGAAAGGAGGTAAAGAAGAAAGGGGAAAGAAGGAAGGGAAGGAAAAGGAAAGAAGAGGGGAGAAAGAAAAGGAAAGAAAGGGAGGAAAAGGAGAGGGAAAGAGGAAGAGAAGGGGCTGGATAGGGTATACGTGAGTGGCTGGGAGAGGAAAGAAAGGAGGAAAGAAAGAAAGAAAGAAAAAGAAAGAAGAAAGAAAGAAAAGAAAGAAAAGAAAGAAAAGAAAGAAAAAAGGAAAGTAAAAAAATAAAAATAAAAATAAAAATAAAAATAAAAATAAAAAGAAAATGGAGGAAGAAAGAAAGGAAATGGGCTGGATTGAGGGCTAGGGTGGTCGACCTCCTTGTGGGTCCCACCTTAGGAAAATAAAATAATAAAAAAAAAAACTAAAACAAACAAAAAAAATAAAGAAAAAGGTAAAATTTTTTTTTTCTTTTTTTATAAATTAAAACAGAAAATGCAAATGGATGGGCCATCTCAGAGCGGGTCCAAATTCCACTTTTGAAATTCATTTTGACGATTAAAGGGGTAAAATAGTCTTTTCAGAAACTTTCCAGATGAAACAAGCTATTTTTGGCAGTTTTTTGAAACGAGCTCGGATTTTGAAGTTCAATACCCCGTTGCAAAGCAAATCCAATGTAGAATTTAAAAATGTAATTTTGAAAGAAATTCAGATTGTTTTTCTTGATAAAATATTTCCAAACGAAATGAGCTATTTTTGGCAGTTTTTGAAACGAGCTCAGATTTTGAAGTTCAATAGCTCATTGCGAAGCAAATCCAGTGTAAAACTTGAAAATTTGATTTTGAAAGAAATCCAGATTATTTTTCTTGAGAAAATATTTCCAAATTTAGACTCCCGGGGTGAAAATGTCAATTTTGGAAACCCGAGGTTTGAAATTGATTTCTGAAAACTTTTAAAACTCAATCTGGATTGAAATTTATAAAGCTGGAGTTCTGGACTTCGAAAATGAAATGAAATGTGATGAAATGTTATGAAATGCTGAGAAATGATATGAAATAATGAGAAATGACATGAAATGCTATGTGAAATGCTAACCCTGAATGAAAAATTTTGGATGTTAGACCCCGATTGACACTTGTACCAGTTCAAAAAGTGTTAAAATTGACAAAATTTGCAAAAATGGTTGAAGAAATGATTTTCGAGCTCTGCCAAGCTAGAGTAACACTGAAAATTAGGGTTTGAGCTGGATTCAACTGAAATGAACTGGATTGAGCTGGGTTTTAGAGTTTCAGAACTCAAATGAACTCAACGGACACTGACTCAACTGACCTTTCCAACTGAATTTTCAAGAAAAGCTGCCATTTTTAGAGAAATGGTTTGGAATGGTCATTCGAATGAAGTGAATTACGAACCTGAACTGGGTTTGAGCTAAAACAAAGGTCAGTAATACTGAGATGAACTAAAATCAAGTCTCAAACACTAACTCAACTGACTGAACTCGGCTCAATTTCAGTTGAAAGAGCTGAAATGGACTAAAATGGGCTCCTGAACACTTAGAAATGGTTTTGAATTGAAATTGGAGCACTTGAACTCCTGGTGAGCTCAAGTTAGACTCTGGGGAACATGACTGACTGGGAATGACTGACTTGGAGACAATTGGCTTGGATTCGAGTGAGAAATGAGCTCATTTTTGAAGAAATGATCCCATTTTGGCAGGAATGGTCAGAAATGAAAATGGTCTTCTCACTGTGAGCTCAGATGAGCTTGGAATGATTGATATTCTAAATGTTCTGAACTGACCAGTGAGCTTGGTTGACTCCGACTGACTAGGGTTCGGGATGACCTAAGGGTAAAATGGTAATTTTCCTAATGAAAATGGGTAAAATGGTGATTTTCTAAAACTGACTCGGGGTTTGACTCCTACATTGTCCTAACAGGGTTGGCACTGCACGAGGAGGGTTGTTTGAGAATGGATGAGGAAAATTTGGGGTGTTTACAGATGCCCCTCTTTGCTACTAAGCCGGCTTGAAGACGAGCTTAGTGGCAAAGAAAAACACACCAAACTTGGGCTATAAAAATGCCCCAGTTAGAAGGATCTGACTGGATATGAAAATATTAGCCCTGATGAAAATGGTAGATATGCAATGGAGAAAAAGAAGAAAATTTTTACCTCAAAAGAAGTGAGATTCAGGTTTTGCCCTTAACCTGGATGGGACGGAAAATTCCTCGTGTAGAAACGAAGCTCAGGTTTGACCCTTAACCTGACTGGGGAATGAAATACCTCATCAGAATGAGGCTCAGGTTTGTACCCTTAACCTGACAGGAAAATGAAATACCTCATCAGAATGAGGCTCAGGTTTGTACCCTTAACCTGACCGGGAAATGAAATACCTCATTAAAATGAGGCTCAGGTTTGTACCCATAACCTGACCGGGAAATGAAATACCTCATCAAAGGAGGCTCAGGTTTGTACCCTTATCCTGATTGGGCGGAAAAATGAAATACCTCATCAAAGGAGGCTCAGGTTTGTACCCTTATCCTGATTGGGCAGAAAATGAAATACCTTATCAAAGGAGGCTTAGGTTTGTACCCTTATCCTGATTGGGTAGAAAAATGAAATACCTCATCAATGGAGGCTCAGGTTTGTACCCTTATCCTGATTGGGCAGAAAATGAAATACCTCATCAAAGGAGGCTCAGGTTTATACCCTTATCCTGATTGGGCGGGAAATGAAATACCTCATCAAAGGAGGCTCAGGTTTATACCCTTATCCAGATTGGGCAGAAAATGAAATACCTCATCAAAGGAGGCTCAGGTTTGTACCCTTATCCTGATTGGGTAGAAAAATGAAATACCTCATCAAAGGAGGCTCAGGTTTGTACCCTTATCCTGATTGGGCAGAAAATGAAATACCTCATCTAAAGGAGGCTCAGGTTTGTACCCTTATCCTGATTGGGCAGAAAAATGAAATACCTCATCAAAGGAGGCTCAGGTTTGTACCCTTATCCTGATTGGGCAGAAAATGAAATACCTCATCAAAGGAGGCTCAGGTTTGTACCCTTATCCTGATTGGGCGGGAAATGAAATACCTCATCAAAGGAGGCTGAGGTTTATACCCTTATCCTGATTGGGCAGAAAATGAAATACCTCATCAAAGGAGGCTCAGGTTTGTACCCTTATCCTGATTGGGCCGAAAATGAAATACCTCATCAAAGGAGGCTCAGGTTTGTACCCTTATCCTGATTGGGCAGAAAATGAAATACCTCATCAAAGGAGGCTCAGGTTTGTACCCTTATCCTGATTGGGCAGAAAATGAAATACCTCATCAAAGGAGGCTCAGGTTTGTACCCTTTTCCTGAATGGGTAGTTCAAGTTTATCCCTTAACCTAAAGGGAAAGTTCAGGTTTATCCCTTAACCTGAAGGGGATAGAAATTGGATGACTTGGCGGTCGAAATTGAGAATTTTGGTAATTTGAAAATTGGAAATTGGATGACCCGGAGGTCGAAATTAAAGAATTATGGAAAATGATTCAGGTTTATCCCTTAACCTGAAGGGGAAGTTCAGGTTTATCTCTTAACCTGAAAGGGAAACTCAGGTTTATCCGTTAACCTGAAGGGAAAGTGAATTTGATGCAAATGAATGTAAATGGATGCAAATGAATGCATGTAAATGTAAATGAATGGAAATGTATGCAAAATGATGTAAATGAATGCACATGTATGCAAAATGAGAGATTTGTTTGATCCTGCCTGCATACAGAATGTTTTGAAGACAAATTTTCAAAATAATGCCCCAGTGTAACTCGGAAAGAAGAATTTGACCAATATTGAAGAAAATATATTGAGGAATTACAAATGATGGAATAGAGGATTTAAGTATAGAAAATTTTCAAATGTTGAGCATTGATGGGGTCTGATAATTCCACACCATCAGCATTAATGAGCAGATATGAATTGTGAGGTAATGCTTCCTCGACAATATAGGGCCCTTCCCAATTCGATGACCATTTGCCACCCGGGCGGTGCTTGAGATAGGTCGTTGATCTGATCACTAGATCATTGACTCAGAATTTCCTTTGAATGACAAATTTTGCATATTGCCTGGCTATCCTCTGACGATATGATTGAGCATGCTCTACTACTCTGAGTCTTCTTTCATTGAGCAAATCAAGTTGTACCAGTCGCTGCTGCTAATACTGATCAAGCGATAACTCCAGCAGTGATGCGAACTTCAAGGCAGGTTTCTGAACATGTAGAGGCAGTACTACTTCAGTTCCGTAGACAAGTTCTGACGGAGTAGCATTAGTTGGAGTACAAATGGTGGTTCTGTATGCCCATAATGCATCATGGATCTTCTCATGCCAATTATGGCCTGTTTCCAAGGTTCGCTCCAGGATTCGAATCAGAATCTTATTGGTGGCCTCTGCCTGACCATTCCTTTGAGGATAATAAGGAGCGGAGAAACGATGCTGAATTCTGAACTTTAAGTCAAATGTCCTCATTCTCTTATTCTTGAAATGACTCTCATTGTCTGACACGATATCGTGCAGTATGCCAAAACAACAATATTCTTGTGGATGAATAAGACCATGCGTCGACCTTCTATTATACGCAAAGTGATAGCTTCGACCCATTTAGTGAAATATTCTGTTGCGGCAAGAAAATATTTGTAGCTGTTTGAAGCAGGAGTGATGGGGCCCACAACATCAAAGGCCCACATAGAAAATAGCCATGGAGAGATGGCGATTCGCAAATATGTTGCTGGCGCATGAATAGAAGGTGCATGTATCTGGCATAGAGCACACTTCTTCACAAAATGGTAGCAATCTTGCTGCATAGTCTTCCAATAAGATCATGCCCGGATGATTTGCTTGATAAGAGTTTGGTAGCCGATGAGTCTACTGCAAATGCCTTCGTGTACCTCCTGGACAACTTCTTTGGCTTCATCTTCGTCTAGGCATCTGAAATATTTAGAACTGAATCCACGATGATAGAGGACATCGGCAATAATAAAATATCGGGCAGACACATGCCAAATCGCTCGTTACTCTTACCAGTGATATTCTAAGAGAAGGAGACAGATGTCTTCTTTTTGATGGGAGCCTTTCTGAAACAGTCCTTAGCTTGCTCAGACATCATCCTAATCATCATTTTCTTGAACATCTGATATGTAGTAGGATCAATGCCATCCCTATCATTCAAACTCTGTCTTCTGGCAGATCTTGGAGAATCCATTTCTTCTTGCCTGCTTCTAAAGTCACTGATGCCCTGATACAGTGGTGTCTTCTTGCTTGATCTGATCTGAACCACTTGGGAATACTGATGCTCTTTGTAGAATGGATGATTAAATTTCGATGATGAAGATTCAGGATAGAAATGAATATAGTAAAAATATTTGATGAGAATTTGATAGATAATTGAAAGAACATCCCATTACTAGGGATTGGGTCGCCACTGGAGTCACGACAATTATGTTGTCATTCTTTGCAAGGAGAACGAACAACTGCAAATATGCCTTGTCACCTAGGCGAGGTTATCAAACCATGATAGAATGAAAATTGAAGGATTTTTTTTTCTTTATTGAAGGAAAAATATGATTGCATCAATAGTGGACTTGAGAAAGAGGGAGTATATAGACAGTCTGTCACCACTCTTAACGATCAACAGAGACACGAGGACCAAGGAAAAGAGTGAGAATGATGAAAGAATCCCAGCCATATATGGCAGAATGGTATGTTTCAGACCATTGTGCTGATGTAAGGTCAAACTTTGGCATAACCCCTGATAGTAGCCGAGCTTCTACGCGCTTTTGTCTCTGAGAGAATTGTCTGATGCATCACTCTGGATAGTAGTAGGTACAGGAAAATAGGCCAAGTAGCTTGAATCTCTTGCCATATGCATAGGTGTATCTGGGAGGTGATAATTCTCGATCAAAGTAGTCCCACACCACTTCTTCTTCCTACAGATAATCGATCATGAATCGGTACCGCGCAACTGGAAGAAGTTCCTTGCCATTGTATCTGAACGAACTAGCTCTAGTCGGCACATGCTGAAGGAACCAAGACTGAAGAGCATAGGTACATCCCTCGACTAGGATGGACTCTCCAAGTGTGAAGTGGGTCAATCCTCTGTATAGAAAAGCAAGCGCGGCCATGGCTATCGAGAGACGGCTCGTCCGTCAACTTCCTCATCTTCTCAAAAGCTGAACTATTCTGACATCCACTTAATTTTGTCCATCTGGAAAGAAAGCAAGTCCCACAGTACATAGAACCATCGCATGTTGAATTATCTCTTGAGTTGTTCTGGACAGCGAGTTGACTTCTGCAAATTTTTCATGCTGTCGATAGATCTCGATCAGGCTTACGTACTCATTCTCGTTTTCTTCAATCAGTGGCAAAGACTTGCCCCCTGTCATGCGAGCTACGACATCTTTGGGGTCCAGACCCTTGACATTGATCAGAAATTGCTGCTCTAATAGATCTCCAGGCTGACCGACTGGCTCGGGCAGTCCCATAATCTCTGAAAATTCATCCATCAATAGTGTTATCTCGCCCCACGGGAACCAGAACGTGCAAGTGCGCGGATTCCACCGCTCTGCCAGTGCATGAATCAGATTGTCGTTGACTGTCAACTTTCCCACTGCAGATGCCAATTCCAACCTGCAATCGCTCAAGTGGTCCGGAAACATACGAGAGAAGTTTTTGAACCAGACATAGTACCACCGGAGGAAGAAGGGTCCGGTGCTAAGAGATCGATGCTCAGGAAGACTTTGTCGCACCTCGTAGGAGATGTGACCCTCGGGAAAAATAGAATCGAGCTGACTAGATGCCATTGGACTTAGGGACAAGAAGACTGGAATTAGACTTTGGAAAAATACAAGAATTTTGAAAATTGCAGGCAGGATAAAATGAAAGCTGGAAATTCGAAGTCCAGAGGAACGAAAGAATGGAAAATCTCCTGGAGTTTTGAAGAAAAGGTGGATAATTTAGAAAAATCGTCCAGGGTTTTTGAGAAAAAGGAGATATTTCACAAAAGATGGAAAATGAGGTATTTTGGAAAATTGTTCGGTATTTTGGAAAAATTGGGAAAAATATGAGAAAATAAGACGAAAATGAATATCATACATTCAATTACAAACAATTATGCACATACAACAATCCCTAAGAAGCCAACTCTAAATGCATTGATTTTGAAAGAGCTTTAGGACCCTAATCCTAACTCTAGGCTCAGATCAACTGTGTCTAATCATGCTATGCCGATATACTCGAGCCGAGGCTCGATGTACGTGGCATAAAACTCATCTCCGGGTCTAGGCTTGTGTTTTCCCAACATCCTTGAGCGCCTGCCGATATACGTTGGACTATGGCCCTTGGTACGTGGCAGGGGGGCGTTAGCCCAAATAAGTGGCCCAGTTGTGAGGCTCTGTCCCGAACTATGGTTTTGGAAGAGAGCCCAGCAACGTGAAGACCGGCTAGACATAGGTGGGGTGGTTTTTGAAATATGATCACATGCAGGCAAACAAAGGGCTCTAAGTCCTAAAGAGATAGAATTTTGAAAACTTTTGAAGAAGCAAACATTGTTTTCATACAAGTCCTAGATTGAGGAGTGTTGTATTTCAGACCTAAGTCTAAGTGAGCGTGCATAATTCTCCTCAATATGGTCCTACCAAACCATGCCTAGTCTACATGCAATCCATGTCAGCTGGGTTAAGTCTAGGATACTAGGTTCACATGATATCAGAAAATAAAGTTGACATTTTGTAGAGCATGATTTTGATAATTGAAGTAAGTCAAAGCACAAAATTGATCAGACGAAGACATGTCCCATCACGGTCGCCAAACCTGTTATCATCGCAAAATTTTTCCCCTCCCTTGCGAGAAAGAAACGAATTTCGCGAGTCAAACTCGACAAAAGTTTTGAAAATGATTTTGAAAATTTACTCGCCTCCGTTTTTAAAATTTGCGGGAAAATTCCGTGGAATGGGATCCGCCTGTCGGTACGAGGTTCAACCGTTCCTGGCGCCTTTACCAGGGGTAATTGAACCAAGGATCAATTACGTGCTTTAATTTGACTCAAATAGCTAAATTATGCTCTATTTTTACTAGAATGCACAAAGAATCAGGCTTGTGCTATGAAATTTTTAAAAAATGCAAGTTTGAGAAACTATGATGTTTGCTTTGGAAAATTGAAATGCATTTGGAAAATGATTGGAAAAGTGCTTGAAATTGGAGTTTTTGGGAAAATCATTGAATTTCATTGGAAATCAGAAATTTGCATTGAAAAGTGATTTCTCAGGAAAACTTGTAAATCTGAGAAAATTGGTTTTGAGATTGGAAACTTGGAATTGCTTTTATAAGAAAATGGATTTGAGAATCTTGAGAAAATCTAAGAAATTTATTGGAAAATGACTTTTGAAATGGAAAATGAATTCTCAGGAAAACTGGAAAATATGAGAAAATCGATTTCTGAAAACTTGGGATTTTGAAATTTAAGAATTTGAAAACATAGGAAAATCTTGATTTGAACTTGGGAAATGCTTTGAAATGTCATTTGAAAACTTAGGATTTTGAGAAAATCAGATCCTGAGAAAGACTTGGAAATTCTTGAGAAAATTGAATTTTCTGAAATTGAAATTGGAAAATGAGTTTGAAAATAATGCAATTTGAATGAATATGAATTTGAAAAGGGAATTTCATTGAGGAATTGGGAAATCCTTTTGAAACTTTGAGAAATGCAGTGCATTTTTTAAGTTAGCCTAAGAGTGTAGGCTGAATGTGGCTGATATAAAGATCATAAATCTTGGTTTTCTTCGTATTCTGACTATGGCCATAAATACGAATCCCACCGAGTTTATAAACTCCATAAGAGCTTGTGCACGTTCCATTCGTGTAAACCATAGTGAATTTGAAATAAATGCACATGAATCATACATCAAATATTGAAATTTGCATAAATTAAACTATATGCAATGCAACCCTATTCTAAGCAGAAAAGTAACTCTTATTCCAAATTATTACATTTGAGGTTACATTGAATTGAAATAAAAAATAAAAGCTAAGTCTTCTTCTTGAATGTTCCTGCAAAACTAGAAAACAAAGTTAGCACAAAAATGTAGGTTTTTCTGAATTTATCCAAAAATATGGAAAATTATCGGATATTATTCAGATATAAACCCAGAATCATACCCCCTTTGATATAAACATGAAAAATAATGAATAAATTTTGAAAATAAACTTGAAAATTCGAAATTGGGGTCAAAATGACCAAAATACCCCTGATGACCTTGAAATCAGGGTTTTATGAAAGAATTTTTTTGTAAATTTTGGAATTTTGAAAATCAAATGAAATAAATCAAACATAATATGATAAAATATGATGATATGCATGAAATTTTGGAGAATTAGAAATTGAAATTTCGAAATTTAGGTCAAAATGACCAAAATACCCGTGATAACAAGACTATGGCCTTGAAACCAGGGTTTTCTGAAATAAATTTTGCAAAATTGAAAAATATGAAATGCAAATGAGATTAAAATTAACCCTAATATGATTCTACATGCTCATGTACATGATAAAAACCCTAAAATGGCGAAAATATCATAAAATATCAAATTTAACTTGATTTTCGCCTGATTTTCGCTTCTGAATTTAAAGATAAACTAACACATGGAGCAAATGAACTTGGAATTAAATCAAATTTGGCATGGACACCTAAAATAACCCTAGAAACATAATGGAGCTCGAAAATCTATTTTTTTGTATTTTTAAATATGGAAATTCAAATAAAAACCCTAAATTTTGTGATTTTTGCCTAAAATGTTGATTCTAAAGGAAATTTAGGATATCAAACTTCCATAACAATTTCCCAAATTTTATGGGGTGACAGAGTACAGTAAGGCAAGGATTTTTGACTTTTACACTTTCTGGTTTTGACCTATGGTCGGAGCTGTGTCACTCCGGCAAGTCGGATCGGAATCCGGCGACTCTAGGATTTAGGGGAAACAGAAAGGTTTCGGTAGAAAATGTAGGAAAAATGGAAGAAAGATGGGAAAATGGCTGAAATTGTGGTAAAATGTCCCTGACAAACAGAGAAAGATTTTATATTTTGACATCATTGGGATTCGGGTTATGGTTTGGAAAAGGCCACACAGTTATCAGAGACCTAAATCTCTGGAATTTCTGGACATTGGAATCTGTTAGACAGAAAGAGAAAATCCGGGAAAAATAATGAAACAGATCCAAAAACTCCCAAATTTTGGGAAATGATAGGAAATTATGTTAGGAACAACTTTCATGTTGAAATGTTTTGCAGAAAAGCTACGGATTGGGATGACTTGATGCATTAGGGTCTGTCTATACCCTGACAAAAGAAAATCGATATTTTCCTAGGGGTCTGGGAAATCCGATTTTTTACAGAGAGTAAAACAAACTGGAAAAACTTCAAAATTTCCAGATCATCAGTATATTCAATGATGAATCCACTATGATTTTTTGAGGGAAAATTGAATCATCCATGGAGGCGATCTTGGGTCGACAACCCTGCTAAATGGGAATCTGGAATTTCCAGAGGGTTTAAAACCTGATCAGGACTTTGGATTTATTAGATAGAGTTATTAAACTCAAATCGATCCAAATTTTTGCAGAGAAATGAATGATTAACCCATACATCTATCATAAAAATTTTGAAATTTATAGATGAACAATTAAACATGAAACGAAGGCTGGACTGACGCTTAAAATCAAAACCTATAAACTAATAAGCAAATATTAAAGAAACTAATCAAAATACCTATAAAGCATTAAAATAATCTAAATATGAGGCCTATAATACGAAATTTACATGAATTCAATGATAAAACAAAAATAATCAAGGGGGTATAATCTAAACTTAATTTTGGCTATGGTGATAGGGGATCCGATCCATCCATCGGAGGGATCACATACTCCATGTAGCCTTAAGCAAGAAAGTAAGGAAAATAAAAAAAGTAAAAAGATGAGGCTCTTACCTTGGGTTTGCTGGGATTGGCTGAAGGAAAGCGGATGTGGTGGAGATGATCCAAGGTTGAGGAAGTTGGGGCGTCAAAGGCACCAAGGTGAGGATGGCTGGAAGTCAAGAAGGAGGTGCCGGCTGGAACGTGTGATGAAGGTAGTGGCTGCACTTGAAGTTGGTTGTGGCTGGTAGCAAGGGTGTGAAGGAGGCTTGCTGGAGATGGCTATGCTGCTGTGGAGGTGTCCTTGTGGTGCTGCCAAGGATGAAGGTGTGGCTGTGGCTGCAAAGAGCTCCCCTTTGGTGGCTGCTGCCTTTGAGAAGGTTGAAGATGGCTGCAATGAAGGGCTGCTGTTGGAGGCCCATCTGCTGCTGTGGAAGGTGACCAAACTGCTGTTGTGGAAGGTGGCTGCGATGGAGGCCCAACTGCTGCTGTGGAAGGTAGTTGTAATGGAGGCCCAGCTGATGCAAGTAGGTGAGGGAGAACTGCGTAATGGAAAACCAAGGGAGAGAGAGAGAGAGATGCGTGAGATGAGAGGAATAGGCTGCAGCCGTTCTTTTTCTTTTTTTTCTTCTTATGACAACTTAGGTTTTGATAAAAATCAAAACCTAAGTTTCTAATATTGTCTCATGAAACAGCCTACGTGAATTGGCTGTAGCCATTTGGGTTTTGAAAAAGATGGAAAGGAGGTAAAGAAGAAAGGGGAAAGAAGGAAGGGAAGGAAAAGGAAAGAAGAGGGGAGAAAGAAAAGGAAAGAAAGGGAGGAAAAGGAGAGGGAAAGAGGAAGAGAAGGGGCTGGATAGGGTATACGTGAGTGGCTGGGAGAGGAAAGAAAGGAGGAAAGAAAGAAAGAAAGAAAAAGAAAGAAGAAAGAAAGAAAAGAAAGAAAAGAAAGAAAAGAAAGAAAAAAGGAAAGTAAAAAAATAAAAATAAAAATAAAAATAAAAATAAAAAGAAAATGGAGGAAGAAAGAAAGGAAATGGGCTGGATTGAGGGCTAGGGTGGTCGACCTCCTTGTGGGTCCCACCTTAGGAAAATAAAATAATAAAAAAAAAAACTAAAACAAACAAAAAAAATAAAGAAAAAGGTAAAAATTTTTTTTTCTTTTTTTATAAATTAAAACAGAAAATGCAAATGGATGGGCCATCTCAGAGCGGGTCCAAATTCCACTTTTGAAATTCATTTTGACGATTAAAGGGGTAAAATAGTCTTTTCAGAAACTTTCCAGATGAAACAAGCTATTTTTGGCAGTTTTTTGAAACGAGCTCGGATTTTGAAGTTCAATACCCCGTTGCAAAGCAAATCCAATGTAGAATTTAAAAATGTAATTTTGAAAGAAATTCAGATTGTTTTTCTTGATAAAATATTTCCAAACGAAATGAGCTATTTTTGGCAGTTTTTGAAACGAGCTCAGATTTTGAAGTTCAATAGCTCATTGCGAAGCAAATCCAGTGTAAAACTTGAAAATTTGATTTTGAAAGAAATCCAGATTATTTTTCTTGAGAAAATATTTCCAAATTTAGACTCCCGGGGTGAAAATGTCAATTTTGGAAACCCGAGGTTTGAAATTGATTTCTGAAAACTTTTAAAACTCAATCTGGATTGAAATTTATAAAGCTGGAGTTCTGGACTTCGAAAATGAAATGAAATGTGATGAAATGTTATGAAATGCTGAGAAATGATATGAAATAATGAGAAATGACATGAAATGCTATGCGAAATGCTAACCCTGAATGAAAAATTTTGGATGTTAGACCCCGATTGACACTTGTACCAGTTCAAAAAGTGTTAAAATTGACAAAATTTGCAAAAATGGTTGAAGAAATGATTTTCGAGCTCTGCCAAGCTAGAGTAACACTGAAAATTAGGGTTTGAGCTGGATTCAACTGAAATGAACTGGATTGAGCTGGGTTTTAGAGTTTCAGAACTCAAATGAACTCAACGGACACTGACTCAACTGACCTTTCCAACTGAATTTTCAAGAAAAGCTGCCATTTTTAGAGAAATGGTTTGGAATGGTCATTCGAATGAAGTGAATTACGAACCTGAACTGGGTTTGAGCTAAAACAAAGGTCAGTAATACTGAGATGAACTAAAATCAAGTCTCAAACACTAACTCAACTGACTGAACTCGGCTCAATTTCAGTTGAAAGAGCTGAAATGGACTAAAATGGGCTCCTGAACACTTAGAAATGGTTTTGAATTGAAATTGGAGCACTTGAACTCCTGGTGAGCTCAAGTTAGACTCTGGGGAACATGACTGACTGGGAATGACTGACTTGGAGACAATTGGCTTGGATTCGAGTGAGAAATGAGCTCATTTTTGAAGAAATGATCCCATTTTGGCAGGAATGGTCAGAAATGAAAATGGTCTTCTCACTGTGAGCTCAGATGAGCTTGGAATGATTGATATTCTAAATGTTCTGAACTGACCAGTGAGCTTGGTTGACTCCGACTGACTAGGGTTCGGGATGACCTAAGGGTAAAATGGTAATTTTCCTAATGAAAATGGGTAAAATGGTGATTTTCTAAAACTGACTCGGGGTTTGACTCCTACATTGTCCTAACAGGGTTGGCACTGCACGAGGAGGGTTGTTTGAGAATGGATGAGGAAAATTTGGGGTGTTTACAGATGCCCCTCTTTGCTACTAAGCCGGCTTGAAGACGAGCTTAGTGGCAAAGAAAAACACACCAAACTTGGGCTATAAAAATGCCCCAGTTAGAAGGATCTGACTGGATATGAAAATATTAGCCCTGATGAAAATGGTAGATATGCAATGGAGAAAAAGAAGAAAATTTTTACCTCAAAAGAAGTGAGATTCAGGTTTTGCCCTTAACCTGGATGGGACGGAAAATTCCTCGTGTAGAAACGAAGCTCAGGTTTGACCCTTAACCTGACTGGGGAATGAAATACCTCATCAGAATGAGGCTCAGGTTTGTACCCTTAACCTGACAGGAAAATGAAATACCTCATCAGAATGAGGCTCAGGTTTGTACCCTTAACCTGACCGGGAAATGAAATACCTCATTAAAATGAGGCTCAGGTTTGTACCCATAACCTGACCGGGAAATGAAATACCTCATCAAAGGAGGCTCAGGTTTGTACCCTTATCCTGATTGGGCGGAAAAATGAAATACCTCATCAAAGGAGGCTCAGGTTTGTACCCTTATCCTGATTGGGCAGAAAATGAAATACCTTATCAAAGGAGGCTTAGGTTTGTACCCTTATCCTGATTGGGTAGAAAAATGAAATACCTCATCAATGGAGGCTCAGGTTTGTACCCTTATCCTGATTGGGCAGAAAATGAAATACCTCATCAAAGGAGGCTCAGGTTTATACCCTTATCCTGATTGGGCGGGAAATGAAATACCTCATCAAAGGAGGCTCAGGTTTATACCCTTATCCAGATTGGGCAGAAAATGAAATACCTCATCAAAGGAGGCTCAGGTTTGTACCCTTATCCTGATTGGGTAGAAAAATGAAATACCTCATCAAAGGAGGCTCAGGTTTGTACCCTTATCCTGATTGGGCAGAAAATGAAATACCTCATCTAAAGGAGGCTCAGGTTTGTACCCTTATCCTGATTGGGCAGAAAAATGAAATACCTCATCAAAGGAGGCTCAGGTTTGTACCCTTATCCTGATTGGGCAGAAAATGAAATACCTCATCAAAGGAGGCTCAGGTTTATACCCTTATCCTGATTGGGCGGGAAATGAAATACCTCATCAAAGGAGGCTGAGGTTTATACCCTTATCCTGATTGGGCAGAAAATGAAATACCTCATCAAAGGAGGCTCAGGTTTGTACCCTTATCCTGATTGGGCCGAAAATGAAATACCTCATCAAAGGAGGCTCAGGTTTGTACCCTTATCCTGATTGGGCAGACAATGAAATACCTCATCAAAGGAGGCTCAGGTTTGTACCCTTATCCTGATTGGGCAGAAAATGAAATACCTCATCAAAGGAGGCTCAGGTTTGTACCCTTTTCCTGAATGGGTAGTTCAAGTTTATCCCTTAACCTAAAGGGAAAGTTCAGGTTTATCCCTTAACCTGAAGGGGATAGAAATTGGATGACTTGGCGGTCGAAATTGAGAATTTTGGTAATTTGAAAATTGGAAATTGGATGACCCGGAGGTCGAAATTAAAGAATTATGGAAAATGATTCAGGTTTATCCCTTAACCTGAAGGGGAAGTTCAGGTTTATCTCTTAACCTGAAAGGGAAACTCAGGTTTATCCGTTAACCTGAAGGGAAAGTGAATTTGATGCAAATGAATGTAAATGGATGCAAATGAATGCATGTAAATGTAAATGAATGGAAATGTATGCAAAATGATGTAAATGAATGCACATGTATGCAAAATGAGAGATTTGTTTGATCCTGCCTGCATACAGAATGTTTTGAAGACAAATTTTCAAAATAATGCCCCAGTGTAACTCGGAAAGAAGAATTTGACCAATATTGAGGAATTACAAATGATGGAATAGAGGATTTAAGTATAGAAAATTTTCAAATGTTGAGCATTGATGGGGTCTGATAATTCCACACCATCAGCATTAATGAGCAGATATGAATTGTGAGGTAATGCTTCCTCGACAATATAGGGCCCTTCCCAATTCGATGACCATTTGCCACCCGGGCGGTGCTTGAGATAGGTCGTTGATCTGATCACTAGATCATTGACTCAGAATTTCCTTTGAATGACAAATTTTGCATATTGCCTGGCTATCCTCTGACGATATGATTGAGCATGCTCTACTACTCTGAGTCTTCTTTCATTGAGCAAATCAAGTTGTACCAGTCGCTGCTGCTAATACTGATCAAGCGATAACTCCAGCAGTGATGCGAACTTCAAGGCAGGTTTCTGAACATGTAGAGGCAGTACTACTTCAGTTCCGTAGACAAGTTCTGACGGAGTAGCATTAGTTGGAGTACAAATGGTGGTTCTGTATGCCCATAATGCATCATGGATCTTCTCATGCCAATTATGGCCTGTTTCCAAGGTTCGCTCCAGGATTCGAATCAGAATCTTATTGGTGGCCTCTGCCTGACCATTCCTTTGAGGATAATAAGGAGCGGAGAAACGATGCTGAATTCTGAACTTTAAGTCAAATGTCCTCATTCTCTTATTCTTGAAATGACTCTCATTGTCTGACACGATATCGTGCAGTATGCCAAAACAACAATATTCTTGTGGATGAATAAGACCATGCGTCGACCTTCTATTATACGCAAAGTGATAGCTTCGACCCATTTAGTGAAATATTCTGTTGCGGCAAGAAAATATTTGTAGCTGTTTGAAGCAGGAGTGATGGGGCCCACAACATCAAAGGCCCACATAGAAAATAGCCATGGAGAGATGGCGATTCGCAAATATGTTGCTGGCGCATGAATAGAAGGTGCATGTATCTGGCATAGAGCACACTTCTTCACAAAATGGTAGCAATCTTGCTGCATAGTCTTCCAATAAGATCATGCCCGGATGATTTGCTTGATAAGAGTTTGGTAGCCGATGAGTCTACTGCAAATGCCTTCGTGTACCTCCTGGACAACTTCTTTGGCTTCATCTTCGTCTAGGCATCTGAAATATTTAGAACTGAATCCACGATGATAGAGGACATCGGCAATAATAAAATATCGGGCAGACACATGCCAAATCGCTCGTTACTCTTACCAGTGATATTCTAAGAGAAGGAGACAGATGTCTTCTTTTTGATGGGAGCCTTTCTGAAACAGTCCTTAGCTTGCTCAGACATCATCCTAATCATCATTTTCTTGAACATCTGATATGTAGTAGGATCAATGCCATCCCTATCATTCAAACTCTGTCTTCTGGCAGATCTTGGAGAATCCATTTCTTCTTGCCTGCTTCTAAAGTCACTGATGCCCTGATACAGTGGTGTCTTCTTGCTTGATCTGATCTGAACCACTTGGGAATACTGATGCTCTTTGTAGAATGGATGATTAAATTTCGATGATGAAGATTCAGGATAGAAATGAATATAGTAAAAATATTTGATGAGAATTTGATAGATAATTGAAAGAACATCCCATTACTAGGGATTGGGTCGCCACTGGAGTCACGACAATTATGTTGTCATTCTTTGCAAGGAGAACGAACAACTGCAAATATGCCTTGTCACCTAGGCGAGGTTATCAAACCATGATAGAATGAAAATTGAAGGATTTTTTTTTCTTTATTGAAGGAAAAATATGATTGCATCAATAGTGGACTTGAGAAAGAGGGAGTATATAGACAGTCTGTCACCACTCTTAACGATCAACAGAGACACGAGGACCAAGGAAAAGAGTGAGAATGATGAAAGAATCCCAGCCATATATGGCAGAATGGTATGTTTCAGACCATTGTGCTGATGTAAGGTCAAACTTTGGCATAACCCCTGATAGTAGCCGAGCTTCTACGCGCTTTTGCCTCTGAGAGAATTGTCTGATGCATCACTCTGGATAGTAGTAGGTACAGGAAAATAGGCCAAGTAGCTTGAATCTCTTGCCATATGCATAGGTGTATCTGGGAGGTGATAATTCTCGATCAAAGTAGTCCCACACCACTTCTTCTTCCTACAGATAATCGATCATGAATCGGTACCGCGCAACTGGAAGAAGTTCCTTGCCATTGTATCTGAACGAACTAGCTCTAGTCGGCACATGCTGAAGGAACCAAGACTGAAGAGCATAGGTACATCCCTCGACTAGGATGGACTCTCCAAGTGTGAAGTGGGTCAATCCTCTGTATAGAAAAGCAAGCGCGGCCATGGCTATCGAGAGACGGCTCGTCCGTCAACTTCCTCATCTTCTCAAAAGCTGAACTATTCTGACATCCACTTAATTTTGTCCATCTGGAAAGAAAGCAAGTCCCACAGTACATAGAACCATCGCATGTTGAATTATCTCTTGAGTTGTTCTGGACAGCGAGTTGACTTCTGCAAATTTTTCATGCTGTCGATAGATCTCGATCAGGCTTACGTACTCATTCTCGTTTTCTTCAATCAGTGGCAAAGACTTGCCCCCTGTCATGCGAGCTACGACATCTTTGGGGTCCAGACCCTTGACATTGATCAGAAATTGCTGCTCTAATAGATCTCCAGGCTGACCGACTGGCTCGGGCAGTCCCATAATCTCTGAAAATTCATCCATCAATAGTGTTATCTCGCCCCACGGGAACCAGAACGTGCAAGTGCGCGGATTCCACCGCTCTGCCAGTGCATGAATCAGATTGTCGTTGACTGTCAACTTTCCCACTGCAGATGCCAATTCCAACCTGCAATCGCTCAAGTGGTCCGGAAACATACGAGAGAAGTTTTTGAACCAGACATAGTACCACCGGAGGAAGAAGGGTCCGGTGCTAAGAGATCGATGCTCAGGAAGACTTTGTCGCACCTCGTAGGAGATGTGACCCTCGGGAAAAATAGAATCGAGCTGACTAGATGCCATTGGACTTAGGGACAAGAAGACTGGAATTAGACTTTGGAAAAATACAAGAATTTTGAAAATTGCAGGCAGGATAAAATGAAAGCTGGAAATTCGAAGTCCAGAGGAACGAAAGAATGGAAAATCTCCTGGAGTTTTGAAGAAAAGGTGGATAATTTAGAAAAATCGTCCAGGGTTTTTGAGAAAAAGGAGATATTTCACAAAAGATGGAAAATGAGGTATTTTGGAAAATTGTTCGGTATTTTGGAAAAATTGGGAAAAATATGAGAAAATAAGACGAAAATGAATATCATACATTCAATTACAAACAATTATGCACATACAGCAATCCCTAAGAAGCCAACTCTAAATGCATTGATTTTGAAAGAGCTTTAGGACCCTAATCCTAACTCTAGGCTCAGATCAACTGTGTCTAATCATGCTATGCCGATATACTCGAGCCGAGGCTCGATGTACGTGGCATAAAACTCATCTCCGGGTCTAGGCTTGTGTTTTCCCAACATCCTTGAGCGCCTGCCGATATACGTTGGACTATGGCCCTTGGTACGTGGCAGGGGGGCGTTAGCCCAAATAAGTGGCCCAGTTGTGAGGCTCTGTCCCGAACTATGGTTTTGGAAGAGAGCCCAGCAACGTGAAGACCGGCTAGACATAGGTGGGGTGGTTTTTGAAATATGATCACATGCAGGCAAACAGAGGGCTCTAAGTCCTAAAGAGATAGAATTTTGAAAACTTTTGAAGAAGCAAACATTGTTTTCATACAAGTCCTAGATTGAGGAGTGTTGTATTTCAGACCTAAGTCTAAGTGAGCGTGCATAATTCTCCTCAATATGGTCCTACCAAACCATGCCTAGTCTACATGCAATCCATGTCAGCTGGGTTAAGTCTAGGCTCCTAGGTTCACATGATATCAGAAAATAAAGTTGACATTTTGTAGAGCATGATTTTGATAATTGAAGTAAGTCAAAGCACAAAATTGATCAGACGAAGACATGTCCCATCACGGTCGCCAAACCTGTTATCATCGCAAAATTTTTCCCCTCCCTTGCGAGAAAGAAACGAATTTCGCGAGTCAAACTCGACAAAAGTTTTGAAAATGATTTTGAAAATTTACTCGCCTCCGTTTTTAAAATTTGCGGGAAAATTCCGTGGAATGGGATCCGCCTGTCGGTACGAGGTTCAACCGTTCCTGGCGCCTTTACCAGGGGTAATTGAACCAAGGATCAATTACGTGCTTTAATTTGACTCAAATAGCTAAATTATGCTCTATTTTTACTAGAATGCACAAAGAATCAGGCTTGTGCTATGAAATTTTTAAAAAATGCAAGTTTGAGAAACTATGATGTTTGCTTTGGAAAATTGAAATGCATTTGGAAAATGATTGGAAAAGTGCTTGAAATTGGAGTTTTTGGGAAAATCATTGAATTTCATTGGAAATCAGAAATTTGCATTGAAAAGTGATTTCTCAGGAAAACTTGTAAATCTGAGAAAATTGGTTTTGAGATTGGAAACTTGGAATTGCTTTTATAAGAAAATGGATTTGAGAATCTTGAGAAAATCTAAGAAATTTATTGGAAAATGACTTTTGAAATGGAAAATGAATTCTCAGGAAAACTGGAAAATATGAGAAAATCGATTTCTGAAAACTTGGGATTTTGAAATTTAAGAATTTGAAAACATAGGAAAATCTTGATTTGAACTTGGGAAATGCTTTGAAATGTCATTTGAAAACTTAGGATTTTGAGAAAATCAGATCCTGAGAAAGACTTGGAAATTCTTGAGAAAATTGAATTTTCTGAAATTGAAATTGGAAAATGAGTTTGAAAATAATGCAATTTGAATGAATATGAATTTGAAAAGGGAATTTCATTGAGGAATTGGGAAATCCTTTTGAAACTTTGAGAAATGCAGTGCATTTTTTAAGTTAGCCTAAGAGTGTAGGCTGAATGTGGCTGATATAAAGATCATAAATCTTGGTTTTCTTCGTATTCTGACTATGGCCATAAATACGAATCCCACCGAGTTTATAAACTCCATAAGAGCTTGTGCACGTTCCATTCGTGTAAACCATAGTGAATTTGAAATAAATGCACATGAATCATACATCAAATATTGAAATTTGCATAAATTAAACTATATGCAATGCAACCCTATTCTAAGCAGAAAAGTAACTCTTATTCCAAATTATTACATTTGAGGTTACATTGAATTGAAATAAAAAATAAAAGCTAAGTCTTCTTCTTGAATGTTCCTGCAAAACTAGAAAACAAAGTTAGCACAAAAATGTAGGTTTTTCTGAATTTATCCAAAAATATGGAAAATTATCGGATATTATTCAGATATAAACCCAGAATCATACCCCCTTTGATATAAACATGAAAAATAATGAATAAATTTTGAAAATAAACTTGAAAATTCGAAATTGGGGTCAAAATGACCAAAATACCCCTGATGACCTTGAAATCAGGGTTTTATGAAAGAATTTTTTTGTAAATTTTGGAATTTTGAAAATCAAATGAAATAAATCAAACATAATATGATAAAATATGATGATATGCATGAAATTTTGGAGAATTAGAAATTGAAATTTCGAAATTTAGGTCAAAATGACCAAAATACCCGTGATAACAAGACTATGGCCTTGAAACCAGGGTTTTCTGAAATAAATTTTGCAAAATTGAAAAATATGAAATGCAAATGAGATTAAAATTAACCCTAATATGATTCTACATGCTCATGTACATGATAAAAACCCTAAAATGGCGAAAATATCATAAAATATCAAATTTAACTTGATTTTCGCCTGATTTTCGCTTCTGAATTTAAAGATAAACTAACACATGGAGCAAATGAACTTGGAATTAAATCAAATTTGGCATGGACACCTAAAATAACCCTAGAAACATAATGGAGCTCGAAAATCTATTTTTTTGTATTTTTAAATATGGAAATTCAAATAAAAACCCTAAATTTTGTGATTTTTGCCTAAAATGTTGATTCTAAAGGAAATTTAGGATATCAAACTTCCATAACAATTTCCCAAATTTTATGGGGTGACAGAGTACAGTAAGGCAAGGATTTTTGACTTTTACACTTTCTGGTTTTGACCTATGGTCGGAGCTGTGCCACTCCGGCAAGTCGGATCGGAATCCGGCGACTCTAGGATTTAGGGGAAACAGAAAGGTTTCGGTAGAAAATGTAGGAAAAATGGAAGAAAGATGGGAAAATGGCTGAAATTGTGGTAAAATGTCCCTGACAAACAGAGAAAGATTTTATATTTTGACATCATTGGGATTCGGGTTATGGTTTGGAAAAGGCCACACAGTTATCAGAGACCTAAATCTCTGGAATTTCTGGACATTGGAATCTGTTAGACAGAAAGAGAAAATCCGGGAAAAATAATGAAACAGATCCAAAAACTCCCAAATTTTGGGAAATGATAGGAAATTATGTTAGGAACAACTTTCATGTTGAAATGTTTTGCAGAAAAGCTACGGATTGGGATGACTTGATGCATTAGGGTCTGTCTATACCCTGACAAAAGAAAATCGATATTTTCCTAGGGGTCTGGGAAATCCGATTTTTTACAGAGAGTAAAACAAACTGGAAAAACTTCAAAATTTCCAGATCATCAGTATATTCAATGATGAATCCACTATGATTTTTTGAGGGAAAATTGAATCATCCATGGAGGCGATCTTGGGTCGACAACCCTGCTAAATGGGAATCTGGAATTTCCAGAGGGTTTAAAACCTGATCAGGACTTTGGATTTATTAGATAGAGTTATTAAACTCAAATCGATCCAAATTTTTGCAGAGAAATGAATGATTAACCCATACATCTATCATAAAAATTTTGAAATTTATAGATGAACAATTAAACATGAAACGAAGGCTGGACTGACGCTTAAAATCAAAACCTATAAACTAATAAGCAAATATTAAAGAAACTAATCAAAATACCTATAAAGCATTAAAATAATCTAAATATGAGGCCTATAATACGAAATTTACATGAATTCAATGATAAAACAAAAATAATCAAGGGGGTATAATCTAAACTTAATTTTGGCTATGGTGATAGGGGATCCGATCCATCCATCGGAGGGATCACATACTCCATGTAGCCTTAAGCAAGAAAGTAAGGAAAATAAAAAAAGTAAAAAGATGAGGCTCTTACCTTGGGTTTGCTGGGATTGGCTGAAGGAAAGCGGATGTGGTGGAGATGATCCAAGGTTGAGGAAGTTGGGGCGTCAAAGGCACCAAGGTGAGGATGGCTGGAAGTCAAGAAGGAGGTGCCGGCTGGAACGTGTGATGAAGGTAGTGGCTGCACTTGAAGTTGGTTGTGGCTGGTAGCAAGGGTGTGAAGGAGGCTTGCTGGAGATGGCTATGCTGCTGTGGAGGTGTCCTTGTGGTGCTGCCAAGGATGAAGGTGTGGCTGTGGCTGCAAAGAGCTCCCCTTTGGTGGCTGCTGCCTTTGAGAAGGTTGAAGATGGCTGCAATGAAGGGCTGCTGTTGGAGGCCCATCTGCTGCTGTGGAAGGTGACCAAACTGCTGTTGTGGAAGGTGGCTGCGATGGAGGCCCAACTGCTGCTGTGGAAGGTAGTTGTAATGGAGGCCCAGCTGATGCAAGTAGGTGAGGGAGAACTGCGTAATGGAAAACCAAGGGAGAGAGAGAGAGAGATGCGTGAGATGAGAGGAATAGGCTGCAGCCGTTCTTTTTCTTTTTTTTCTTCTTATGACAACTTAGGTTTTGATAAAAATCAAAACCTAAGTTTCTAATATTGTCTCATGAAACAGCCTACGTGAATTGGCTGTAGCCATTTGGGTTTTGAAAAAGATGGAAAGGAGGTAAAGAAGAAAGGGGAAAGAAGGAAGGGAAGGAAAAGGAAAGAAGAGGGGAGAAAGAAAAGGAAAGAAAGGGAGGAAAAGGAGAGGGAAAGAGGAAGAGAAGGGGCTGGATAGGGTATACGTGAGTGGCTGGGAGAGGAAAGAAAGGAGGAAAGAAAGAAAGAAAGAAAAAGAAAGAAGAAAGAAAGAAAAGAAAGAAAAGAAAGAAAAGAAAGAAAAAAGGAAAGTAAAAAAATAAAAATAAAAATAAAAATAAAAATAAAAATAAAAAGAAAATGGAGGAAGAAAGAAAGGAAATGGGCTGGATTGAGGGCTAGGGTGGTCGACCCCCTTGTGGGTCCCACCTTAGGAAAATAAAATAATAAAAAAAAAACTAAAACAAACAAAAAAAATAAAGAAAAAGGTAAATTTTTTTTTCTTTTTTTATAAATTAAAACAGAAAATGCAAATGGATGGGCCATCTCAGAGCGGGTCCAAATTCCACTTTTGAAATTCATTTTGACGATTAAAGGGGTAAAATAGTCTTTTCAGAAACTTTCCAGATGAAACGAGCTATTTTTGGCAGTTTTTTGAAACGAGCTCGGATTTTGAAGTTCAATACCCCGTTGCAAAGCAAATCCAATGTAGAATTTAAAAATGTAATTTTGAAAGAAATCCAGATTGTTTTTCTCGAGAAAATATTTCCAAACGAAATGAGCTATTTTTGGCAGTTTTTGAAACGAGCTCAGATTTTGAAGTTCAATAGCTCATTGCGAAGCAAATCCAGTATAAAACTTGAAAATTTGATTTTGAAAGAAATCCAGATTATTTTTCTTGAGAAAATATTTCCAAATTTAGACTCCCGGGGTGAAAATGTCAATTTTGGAAACCCGAGGTTTGAAATTGATTTCTGAAAACTTTTAAAACTCAATCTGGATTGAAATTTATAAAGCTGGAGTTCTGGACTTCGAAAATGAAATGAAATGTGATGAAATGTTATGAAATGCTGAGAAATGATATGAAATGATGAGAAATGACATGAAATGCTATGCGAAATGCTAACCCTGAATGAAGAATTTTGGATGTTAGACCCCGATTGACACTTGTACGAGTTCAAAAAGTGTTAAAATTGACAAAATTTGCAAAAATGGTTGAAGAAATGATTTTCGAGCTCTGCCAAGCTAGAGTAACACTGAAAATTAGGGTTTGAGCTGGATTCAACTGAAATGAACTGGATTGAGCTGGGTTTTAGAGTTTCAGAACTCAAATGAACTCAACGGACACTGACTCAACTGACCTTTCTAACTGAATTTTCAAGAAAAGCTGCCATTTTTAGAGAAATGGTATGGAATGGTCATTGGAATGAAGTGAATTACGAACCTGAACTGGGTTTGAGCTAAAACAAAGGTCAGTAATACTGAGATGAACTAAAATCAAGTCTCAAACACTAACTCAACTGACTGAACTCGGCTCAATTTCAGCTGAAAGAGCTGAAATGGACTAAAATGGGCTCCTGAACACTTAGAAATGGTTTTGAACTGAAATTGGAGCACTTGAACTCCTGGTGAGCTCAAGTTAGACTCTGGGGAACATGACTGACTGGGAATGACTGACTTGGAGACAATTGGCTTGGATTCGAGTGAGAAATGAGCTCATTTTTGAAGAAATGATCCCATTTTGGCAGGAATGGTCAGAAATGAAAATGGTCTTCTCACTGTGAGCTCAGATGACCTTGGAATGATTGATATTCTAAATGTTCTGAACTGACCAGTGAGCTTGGTTGACTCCGACTGACTAGGGTTCGGGATGACCTAAGGGTAAAATGGTAATTTTCCTAATGAAAATGGGTAAAATGGTGATTTTCTAAAACTGACTCGGGGTTTGACTCCTACATTGTCCTAACAGGGTTGGCACTGCACGAGGAGGGTTGTTTGAGAATGGATGAGGAAAATTTGGGGTGTTTACATTGGATCAAACCAATGACACTTGAATATCGTAACCCTGTTATTCATGCCTAAGTAAGTCAACTCCATTATTTCTTCTATAACACCGTAGTAATCATGTTCATTTTCACCGTAGCTGCTACCCTTGACACACACACCACTATTTATCGTTGATTTGTTTATACCGTAGTCTTTTGTATGGAATCGATAACCATTTACGATATACCCGTTGTAGCATTGCACAACTTTGGTCGGACCATTTTCTAAATCACATATTCCTTGATCTTTAACATCACCATTGCGAACCTACGCACAAACATAAACAATGATTGTGATCACGATCAATTAAGTAACTTAGTGTTGTTTATAAGTACAAAATTTATGTTAGCTTCTTTACCAACTGTTTCAACCACTCCACAAACTTAGTTTCACGTTCTTTTTGTACTTCTGCATCAGTGAGATGTGAAACTTCGTTTCGCAACTCCAGATCAAATCGTCTGCAAACCACAAATACTTATATTACCGAGTCATGTATCCACATATATAACATAAAAGGATTTATAATTGAGTTGCATATACATATACTTACTCGATGTATGGGTCGATTGCTGAGCAATTAAAAAGAATATAAATGTGTACTGCATCTTGCTCTCAATCTGTCAATAGCCTTGATCGGCAACTACCAAATGCATGCCCAAGTGGTTGAAATATCGACAGCTTGTCAGCTACAGTTACTTGTTCTCCATCATCGTTACGGGGCGGGCATGTGTAACGTGTTGGAATATGAGGTTCGAAGTACATAGATGAGAAATTTGAAATCTCTTCTAAAGTGTACGCCTCACAAATAGAGCCTTCTACTCTTGCTTTATTACGAACCTTTTTTTTTAGGTCGAACATGCATCTGACAAGAATATACATTTCAAATTTTAAATATCTGTCATTAAAGAGACAAATATAAAAAAACATATACCTTTCAAATGGGTACGTCCATCGATATTGCACAGGGCCACCAACCCTTAGTTCATATGGCAGATGTATGATCAAATGTTCCATAACATCGAAAAATGCTGGCGGAAATATCTTTTCTAACAGACAAACAGTGGTGATGACAGAGTCCTCGAGATTCTTTACATCTGATACAACGACCTCCGATGCTCACAATGTTCTGAAAAATCCGCTCAACTCAGACAATACCCCCCATATACGTTTGTCTAACATATCATGGAATGCTAGGGGTATCAATCGTTGCATAAAGATATGACAATCATGGCTCTTCAACCCATATAACTGTTCATCGTCAATCTTCACAGCCTGAGCAATGTTAGAGACATATCCATCTGGAAATCTCAGTTGTCTCAACCATTGACATACATGTTTTATTTGATCAGGTCCGAGCACGTACTTCGCCTTTGGTTTCAGTACTTTGCCATTATACTCTTTGAGTTCCAATTCTGGTCTTTTACATATTAATTTTAAATCCATACGGGCCTTCGGATTATCCTTCGTTTTTCCTTTAATATTCATTACTGTATTGAACACATTATCAAACACATTTTTCTATACATGCATCACATCCAAATTATGTCGTATCAATAAGGTCGGCCAATACGGTAGTTCCCAAAAAATAGATTTTTTCGTCCAATTGTGATCCTTCCCAAATCCACGGAAGGGTGTAGGACTGCGGGCATCTGTTAATACATCTGGAAAGTATCGCAATCTTCTTAGAATCTCTATGCCAGACAATCTTGAGGATGGACCTTCCGTTTCAGTTGTGCCTGCTGTAAATGCATTCTTTTGACGTCGGAACGGATGATCGCTGGGTAGAAATCGACGATGGCAATCAAACTAGCAAGGCTTCCTTCCATGCCTCAATCTAAAAGCTTTGGAATCCTCCATGCAGTACGGACAAGCCAACCTCCCATGTGTGCTCCAACCAGATAACATACCATATGCAGGGAAGTCACTGATTGTCCATAGAACAACGGCCTTCATGTTGAAATTTTGTTTTTTGTGGGCATCATACGTGGTAACACCGTCATCCCATAGTACTTTTAATTCATCAATCAATGGCCTTAGATATACATCAATATTTTGGCCAGGTGAGGTCGGACCAGGGATCAACAAAGACAAGAAAAGATTTGGACGTTTCATACACAAGCTTGGTGGAAGGTTGTATGGAGTTACAAATACTGGCCAGCATGAGTATGGAGTTGATCTACCCCCAAATGGATTAAATCCATCTGTACATAAACGGAGTCTAACATTTCGCACTTCCATTGCGAAGTTCTGATGAGTACGATCAAAGTGCTTCCAAGCTTCAGCGTCAACAGGATGCGTGATCTTGTTTTCATCGTGTCGAACTTTATTTGCATGCCATCTCATGTGTTTAGCTGTCCTTGAAGACATATACAATCGCTGCAATCTAGGAGTGATAGGAAAGTAGCGGAGCGACTTGTATGAAACTTCCTTTGATCTCGTGCTACCATTGCCTCTTGTCTTTGGCTTGAACTGAGGATGCCCACATGACGGGCATGATATGTCATTTTCCTGCTCCTTGAAATACAACATGCAGTGATTTGGACAAGCATCAATCCTTTTGTAACCCATACCTAGAGCGTTGACCATAACTTTCGCATGATAGAAATTTTGTGGCAATTTCTCATCTTTAGGCAACATACTCTTCACAATCATGCACAAACGGTCAAAACATGTTTGACTCAAATTATACTCGGACTTCAAATTCATTAGTTGAAGAACTGCAGACAAGATAGTGTGACTCTCACAACCGTTCCAATGTGGCTCATCAGCATCTCTAAGTAAATCATAAAATCTACTAGCTGCATCGTTTGGTGATTCTTCATCTACGGCAGTTCTTACATCACTAGAACTCATAGCAGAACCCAGTTCTGTTCCTGCAGCATCAAATATCAAATTCGTATATGGATTATCGTGCACCACATTCACTCGTGCATCAAAATCGTTTCTAAATTCTTCTCCATGAAACGTCCAGTTCTGATAATCACTCACAAAACCCTTCCTGTATAGGTGATGTCTAACGCCATGAGGTTCTACAAATCGATTATTCTTACAAATCTTGCAGGGACACCTAATCTGACCTGTGGGATCTACCGTACTGACACTTGCCGTTGTAAATTCAATAAAACTATCGACACCATCCATATATTCATGCGATAACTCATTGTCCACTAACCTACGGTACATCCATTCACGGTTTGCAGTCATTCTGTCGTATGATGTTACGAATAGTATCCTAACGAGTTAAAAGAGAACCATCAGAATGCTATGATGAACAAAATATCAAATTTATCATGCAATATATGATGTCATACAATCACAAGAATTATGATGCATGCATTGATAACTTAATATTTTCATGTGCAAACTATTCATGACACGATATATTCATTTGAAGCATGCTTTCAGTATACAATTTCACATGGAAGACATGATCAAATTGAAAGTAACAACATGTAAGCATGGATACAATCACATCAAACATTGCAATACATCGAAATAATTCATATCAAACAAATGTCAAACATGTACCTGCAGCAAACACACTTCAATATCCCACTAACTACTACCATGCATAGCATGGACTCCGTACTCCAAAAATAAGAACACTTCTATTCTCATACATTAAAATCATGCTCAGCATGATCTCCGAACTCCAACAAAGCAGTCCTAGATATCAACAACTAAGTGAGTGTGTGAACAATAAAGTGTTACATTCAATAAATTAAATAACATGTGATGCACTTGCATCACTTACTCACCACGGGTATTTACCCGATTTGCATTGTTTTTGTCACTTACTTACCACGGGTGGCGGGGCACAAGCGAGTTCCGTTGAGAAATCTGCAAAAAACACTGTGTTAAAATGAATATTGAAGCTAATTAGGGAAACACAAACACTTATGCAATGCAAAAAACAACTAAACTGTTGATGATATATCTAATGATGAAATGCGATGAAATAAAGTGAAAAAGAAGCATTGATGATATATTTTTTTAAACTAGCGTCTTCCCCTAAAAAAAAGGGAGAAAAATTATAAGTGCACTTTGAACCTTGTTTTTGAAGCTTGAACATCAATGTGCACAACTCAACTTGCAATCTATTTTTCTTTTCTTGTTTTCATAAATGTGGACGTAAATCAACATCAGAATTTTTTAGAATTGAATAATGAGAAGTTTTCAAAGTTAATAATCTGTATAATAATAATAATAACAAAAAAAAAACATTATTATTAAGCACATTAGTGGTAAGTCGATTTAGAAGGTACATGACCATGTGAAAAGCTTCATTCAGCAAAAGTTTTGGGACTCCATTGTTTTCTGAGGTCTAGGAAATTGTTGGTGTCTCCAATTCTCTATTGGGCAATTGTCAAATAGGTTTAAAATAAGTTCCAACCTTACACTGTAAATCCTTCATCATCAAGACATCTACCCATTAAATGCAGAAAAAGCAATCATATCATTGAAAGGCAAACTATGAATTCATAGCATGTACTAGAAACGTAAATTTATCAAATTACACAAGCATCACACACTTGTTGAAAGCTAAGTTCCTCGTGTTGTCCATTACAAATCAATGACTACCTAGTAGTAACAATCAGAAACTAGACAAGTTCTAAGTTTTAACCACCTTACCTTCCACATAAAACAAAAGTAAGGTTCTTTTCAAAGAAAAAGAAAAAATTTATTAGAAAGAGAGAATATGATATTCATTTTTTCATTTAGCCATTTGAAATTTTAGCATATTTCTCAAAAGGCTCAATGTAACAACACCCAAAGTGTACGGGCAAGACAACAGATAACCCTTGGGATAAACAAGAAAAACAGAATCAACAAGATAAAGAAAATGTTAGGTAGAATCTCTTAAAATGTAGAAAATTTATAAACTTGAATTTGTATTGTTGCAAGTAAAAAAGTGTAAATTTACTGCTAAATTGGAAGTATATGATACATGAAAGATCAACATGCTAATTGTATACTTCAGTGACACCAATGAGCAGCCAGCTTGCCGAAAACAACAACAAATCATAACAAAAAAAAAAGACATATCAAGTCCAAATAAAGCACACAACACCTGAAATCACCACAATCTTGATAAATATATTTCATTCAGGACAATTTGCTAAGAAGATGAATTGGAAGGAAGGACTTCCTAAAGTTGAGGGTGCCATGATCCTTTACAGTCGATTGCTGCATAATACACAGAACCAACAATATTTCCAATACCGTTTCTCATTGTAATATCAGACAGCAAAAAGACTGGCATCAATCCTCAAAGAAAGATTCAGTTGTCAAGCTAGGCAACACGTGAAAATAAAGAAAATCTACACAAAAAAATCATTCAGATCTGGTCCATTTAGATCTAAATTAGTTAGCCAACTATCTCAAATACACAAGGAATCCACAAAACCAGATAACAGACATGAGTGCATAAAATTTTGCATTCTGGAGGTCCTGGAAATGGTTCAGAGGCCTCAGAAGTAAAGAAACACTAACGACAAATGAAGAAGAAGAAGAAGAAGAAGAAGAAGATTACCTGCGCGTCGCCGGGCGGTGGCGGGAGGTTGACGGGGAGCGGCAGCTGGCGAGCGCCGGCTGGCGAGCGGTGGACGGGGAGCGGCGGCTGGCGAGCGGCAGCGGCCGGACGGTGGCGAGAGCCGACGGGTGGCAGGAGGGAGAGGGCGGCGGGCGGGAGCAATACAGCGAAACAGGAAAAAGAGAAAGAGGGATGGGATTAGGGATTTACGCGACATTTAGCGACGGAAACATTCCGTCGCTAAGCCGTCGCTAAATCAAAATACAAAAAAGCGACAGAATATATTCTGTTGCTACGCCGCCGCTAATTAGCGACGACAGAGTTCCCTCTCTAAATCCATCGCTAAAATGGTGTTCTTATAATAAAAAGTAGCGACAAAAAATGCAGTCGCTAATCCGTCGCTAAGTAGCGACAGATTAGCGATAAAATTTGTTTCTTCGCTAATCCGTCGCGAATTAGCGACAGATTCTATCTCTAGCTAATCTGTCGCTAATTAGCGATGAAAAAAATCCGTCGCTAATTTCCGTCGCTAATTAATAATTTTCTTGTAGTGTTAAATCGATATTAGAAATCAACATGGAATCAAAACATCTTAAATTGCTATGGAAATTTTATTGATAGCTTAAAAATAGATATTAAGAATTAGCATAAAAATCGATATTAAGAATCAAAATAATATCTTAAATCGATATTAAAAATCAGCATAGAAATCAATATTAAGATTCAAAGCAATATCTTAAATCGATTTAGAAATTTGTATTGATATCTTAAAAGTCGATATTGAGATTCAAAACAATATCCTAAATAGGTATTAAGAATCAGCATATAAATCAATATTAAGAATGAGAACAATATCTTAAATCGATATTTAGAATCAGCATAGAATTCGATATTAAGAATCAAAATAATAACTTAAATCAATATTAATAATCTAAACAATATCTTAAAAATTGATGAGGAATAATCAACATAAAAATCAATATTAAGAATCAAAACAATATCTTAAATCGATATGCAAATTTCTATTGATAGCTTAAAAATTGATATTAAGAATCAAAACAAGATCTTAAATAGATTTAACATCTTACAAATCGATATGGTCACAAACCTTTTCACTTAAAAAAAAGTTTGTCATTTGGTCAACGTCACCTCAGTATTGTATTCCGTCTAGAAATCCAGTTGCGTATGACGTTCGGCGGACAATACTCTGTTGAATAGAATAGTAATAATAGTAAGTTTAAAACACGAAGGTACATTAGTAAATAAAATAACAAAATAAACATTTAAGATGACCGATATACCATAAAATAAGGGGTGACAATGCGGACCGACATGGTTCTTCCCTTGCTTTGAATATACATGACGAAATCGTGTATAGTCTGTTTAGAACAAATATGCATTTGTTAATATACATACCCATGGCATACGTTAACGTATAACCGATAGTGGTTTAATACGTACAAAATTACTGATAGTGTGTCCGCTTGTAAATTCATCTCGCATCCGGTCGATGTTCTCTTCGAGCACTTTGTTGAGTTTTCTGGCACCTTGTTTTGTAATACTGCACTGAAATTAGCTACATATTCAGTAAAATAACTGTAGCATTATATTCAGTAAATGAACTGTAAACAACGTAAAAAAGATAAAGCAGGTTATAGAAATCGAAGGTACCCTTTTTTACGGATGTTCGACTGAATCGTAGCATCCTTCTTCGACATCAATACAGCTTGCGCTTAGAAGGAGGTTAGAGGAAACATCAGTTTTTTTGTTCGTTGCTCACGAAGCAGGTTATAGGAAAGGCTCCTTTTCTTCTTTAAATGAAATGTTGCTTGTTCCATGCTATTGAAGGAAATGTCTTGTGTGCCTTACAGAACACGACAATTCATTCATTTATTGTTCACGTTGTTTCACATCCTACCAGTTTTCAAAAATCATGCAAAAAAAAATATTAACAAATAAATAAATTATATTGTGCATTAATTAAAAAATGTCGTTTCATTTGCTAGTATCATCGACACGATGTTAGTACGTGTAAATGAATGACACATAGCATAACATCAGTAGCGTGTTAGATCCTAAACCCTATACTAATGTTATGTAATGTTTCTTGCAACTAAAAGAATCACTATATATAATAAACTCAAAACTAGTAATTGCTATACGATTTAGCAAACATAAGTACAAATTGTGGTAACTACATAATTGCTATATCTATTAATCGCTAAACTAAGTAATCACTATCACAGAAAATGCTATAAATAATAAACCCTAAACCAGTAATCGCTATACGATTTAGCAAACGTAAGTACAAATAATGGTATCTTCATAATCGCTATACTGAGTAATCAACATATTAAGTAATCGATGTCACAAGAAATGCTAAAAGTAATAAACCCTAAGCTAGTAATCGCTATACGATTTAGCAAATGTAAGAACAAATCGTGGTAACTTCCTAAACACTATATATATTAAGCGCTATACATAGTAATCGCTATCACAGGAATTGTGATACATAATAAACCCTAAGTCAGTAATCGCTATACGTAAGTACAAATCATGAAAGAGTTATATAATTACAAACCTAAGTTTATGTAGTCTTGTCGATTTTTCAGTGGCACTTCTATGTTACACTTATTAAAGAAAGAATTATATAATTACAACAAAGAATGTCAGAATTACAACATAGAATTACTGGGATACACAAATCACATATGTTTATTCACTTGCGCTTGACGACTCAGATGGACATAGAACTCGTCTCTTTCTTGAGCTTGGTGAAGTCTCTTTATTCGGTGACCTCTTCGTTTCCTTGATCTTATAAAACCCACTGGTAATCATCTCAACTAGCGACCCAATTTATTTACTCAAATTTTGCACGTCCTTCTGTAACTCTTTATTCTCACTCTCCAACATCGCTAACTTTTAGTCAAACAATACCTTCTCCTTTGGGAGTTGTTTTTGCTCCTTATCGTGTACTGCCATAAATAGAGTCGTAGTATCCGCCAAATGGACACGATGGACGTTACATCTATGCTGGAGGACAACACACTTGGAGACAAGAGTGACCTCACTTTCAGGTTGCTTCTCCTCAATCTGTCGATTTCCATGCATGGGTGGAAAATATTATTTGAAATAGTTGGGGTCATATTGTCATTCTTTATAATCATATGGTATAGCATGAACACCGCCTTTGTTTCAGCTATCCAATTATTTTCTGAAGCATTCGTGCCAATTCACGTTTGTGGCCCCACCACTATTCATCTTCCTTTTCAATGCCACAGGCAATTTTGGTATCAACTATCTCAAGCCAGCTTGTAGGAGTACTCGACTACCATACTGTATCTTGGCTTCATATTTGCTAAAAAACCAAATATCGCATAAAGACAGTCTCGCAACCTCGACAACAACCTTGTCATCCTCGTCCACCTCATCCCCATAAGGTTTCTATACAACTTGTACAATCGAGATTGTGGTTTAGATATAGACATAATTATTCATGCAAAATGCTGAATGCGATAACGATTTATACAAAAGAAGATAAAATGTTGAATGTGATTATTAGTTAAGAATGCTAAACATTACAATGATTTACTGTAATGAAAGTTAGATGCAAATGCGATAATGATTTATACTAAAGAAAATGAAATGCTGAATGCGATGATTACTTGAGAATACTAAACATTACAACAACTTATGGTAATGAAAGTTAGATGCAAATATGATAATGATTTGTACTAAGAAAAATAAAATGCTAAATGCGATGATTACTTGAGAATGCTAAACATTACAATAATTTATGGTAATGAAAGTTAGATACAAATGTGATAATGATTTGTACTAAAGAAAATGAAATGCCGAATGCGGTGATTACTTGAGAATGCTAAACATTACATTGATTTACGGTAATAAAAGTTAGATGCAAATGCGATAACGATTTGTACTAAGAAAAATGAAATGCTGAATGCGATGATTACGTGAGAATGCTAAACATTACAACGATTTACGGTAATGAAAATTAGATGCAAAGGTGATGACAATTTGTACTAAGGAAGACAAAATCCTAAAGCAATGATTACTTAAGAATGCTAAACATTACAATGATTTACAGTAATGAAAGTTAGATGCAAATGCGATAACGATTTATACTAAAGAAAATGAAATGTCGAATGTGATAATTACTTGAGAATGATAAACATTACAACAATTTACGGTAATAAAAATTAGATGCAAAGGTGATGACGATTTGTACTAAGGAAGACAAAATTCTAAAGCGATGATTACTTAAAAATGCTAAACATTATAATGATTTATGCTAATAAAAGTTAGATGCAAATACGATAACGATTTTTAATAAGACAAAATCCTAAAGCGGTGATTACTTAAGAATGCTAAACCATATAATGTTTTACGCTAATGAAAGTTAGATGCAAAGGAGATATTGATTTGTACTAAGGAAGACAAAATCATAAAGCGATGATTACTTAAGAATGCTAAACATTACAACGATTTTAAACCATTTACCTCATTTAATTTCAGCCTATCTAAAATAAATTGAGCATTTTTTGCACTTGACATTTATTGAAGTCCACTCGCTAATCATGGGAAAACCACAAACCGTAGGGCTACATTAAGGACACAAGGCGACAATATGCTCTCAAGTTCAGGCCTACAAAAATAATATATTAGTAAGACTACAACCTTCAACGAGCTTAGTTCACAAGCACTAAATATGTAATAAATAAATACTTGAACAAATGGCTAAAATCTCCCAATGGTTTTCGTACCCCTACTCGCACGGTAAAGTTGAATGTACAAGTGTGCGAGCATAGCAACACCCCATGCCCAATTGTCGACTTCATCTAAGTCTTCTAGGAACTGCAACTGCAAGTAACTTATTCTTGAACCAGAACAATAAGAAAATAAAGTAAGTTCAAAAAAATAAAGAAGAAAGTCGTGCAACTCTTGGTCAGCTACTTCAAATACACATGCAGCGGACCGGCCTTCCCATTTATTATAAAAAAAAATAAACTTTCATCGATGAGAAATTGCCTTTACTAGAAATACACTCACGTCATTCCTCCATCGACATTTCTAGAAGGGTCATGCAATTGTCCCTTGGGTTATAGTTTGAATCCCGTGTTAGGACAACACTTTTATGGCACTTAAGACCCATAATTCGTGCCACATTTTCTAGGGTCATGGTCATCTCAAAACCCCCAAACTAGAACGTGTTCGTCTTATGATTTCACTTATTGACCAGGTGGGTCATGGTGTTTCAACAATTTTCAAAATAATGTTGGTCCAGAAGGTCGCCGAAGTGTATCTTTTGTAATCGGTCCTTCTGATATTCACTTAGCTTTCTGAACCACGACAGAACTACAGGCCACTAACACCGCCCTCTCAGCTTTTTACCTACTGCTCTGCTTCTCTTCTGACCTGTCTGTAACACAAAATATCAAATCATAGTTAATCGCTATACATAATAATCGCTATCACAGTAATCGCTATAAAAAGTAATCGCTATCGCATTAATTGTTATACAGAGTAATCGCTATACATAATAATCACTATACAGAGTAATCGCTATACACAATAATCGCTAAATATAATAATCGCTATACAGAGTAATCGCTATACATAATAATACCTATAACACTATATTGTGACATACAATAGCAATTAACGTACTTTGGTCACACTTTTCTCTTCTTTATCCCCTTCCTTCCTTTGCTTTTGTACTTTTTCCTTCCTTTCATCCTTTGCAACCATCGTATGCTTTTTTCTTTCTTTTTCCTTAACTTCATCATCCTCCTCCTTCCTTTGTCTTTTCTTCTCTTCCTCGTCCTCCTTCTTCCTTTTTCTTTCCTTCTCTTCCTTGTCCTCCTTCTCCTTCCTTTTCCTTTCTCTCTCTTTCTTGTCCTCCTTCTCTTTCCTTTGTTTTCCTTCTCTTCCTCATCCGCCTTCTCTTTCTCCTTTCTTTGCATTTTCTTCTCTTCCTCATCCTGATGTTTCTTCCTTTGCCTTTCCTCTTTCATCTTTATCATTTGACTTTCCTTCTCTTCCTCTTCCTTCTTCTTCAATTGTCATTCCCTCTCCTCCTTATTCTTTTTTTATCTTTCCCTCTCCTCCTTATTCTTTTTTTGCCTTTCTCACTCCTTCGCCTCCTTTATTTGTCTTATCCTCCTTTGCTTTTCAAATTTTTTTTGCTTCATCAGTTCTTTTTCATCCTTCAACTGCCTTTCCCACTCCTCCTCCTCCTACTGCTTCTTCCTTTGTCTTTCCTTCTCTTCCTCGTCCTCCTTCTCCTTCCTTTGCTTTTTCCTCTCATCTTCCTCCTCCTTCTTTTGCCTTCGCTTCTCCTCTTTCTTCCTATTCTTTCTTTGCTTTTCTTTTTCCTCTTCCTCCTCCTTTCGCCTTTGCTTCTCCTCCTTCTCCTTATTCTTCCTTTGCTTTTCCCTCTTCTTCTCCTCCTCCTTTTGCCTTTACTTCTCATCCTCCTCCTTATTCTTTTGTTTTCCCCTATCCTCCACCTCCTCCTTCATTTGCCTTGGTTTTCTTTACTTTTTTTTATTATCCTCCTCCTTCCTTTCATTTTGCTTGTCTTCATCATCCTTCTTCTTCTTTTTCATCGTTGGATTATCATCTTCAATATCTGACGGATTAGGCTTTGATCTATACTTTACCAGCAATTGCTCCCTTTCTTTATCATTCTTAATCTTCATTATTTTGTAGTATGCTTCTACTTGCTCATATAAAGCATACTCTTAGACGATTATGTCAAGAGTTTTCTCCGCTGACGATGAAGCATTTTTTCGCTTAAGAATGTAAGCCATTGAAAACCTGCATAACATAAAAACTTATCGAGATGGTAAAGGGTGCTCCAACGAAAGAAGATGAAGCGTTAGAATTTTTGTGGAACGTTTAGGGGAAAATATTATGAAAAAACCTTTTTATAGCCAAGGAGTTTAATGCTTATGGAACCCACCAAAGATTTTTTGTCAGTTCACATTTTTTGCGGTTCACGTCTTATAATAAAAGATTTTATAATGACATCATTGTCGACCATAAAAATATTATCATAATATAATGCAATCAAATATTCAAATATCATACAAATTGATATGGAAATTACTGTTATTAGCTTATAAATTGATATTAAGAATAAAACAATATCTTAAATCCATATTAAGAATCAACATAGAAATCAATATTAAGATTCAGAACAATATCTTAAATTGATTTAAAAATTCGTATTGATATCTTAAACATTGATATTTAGAATCAAAACAATATCTTAAATCGATATTAATAATCAAAACAATATCTTAAATCGATATACAGAATCATGATAAAAATCAATATTACAAATCAAAACAATATCTTAAATCGATATTAAGAATATTATGCCGAATTGTTGTATCGATGATTAATATATTATGTGATATGTATATCGATGTGTAAGATATTAGTTATTTTCTAGTATCGATTTTTAAAATGTTATACCATGTATTGTCATATTGCAACCTACACAATGATGTCTATGTCTGCCACAACTGGATGGAAATTGCTATTGGCATGTGTACGAATTGTAATACAATTGCACGGATAAATCGTTGTCTCATCTAGCCTTTAAATTTATACCTCATTTAGGGTTTAGGGTTTAGGGTTTAGGGTTTAGGGTTTAGGATTTATGTTTAGAGTTTAGGGTTTACGGCTTAGTGTTAGGGTTTAGTAAGATATGACACAATTTGTAAATCCCTTTCTTTATCATTCTCAATCCTCATTATATAAATCATAAATCATTGTTGCTTTAAATATATAAATCATAAATCATTAAATATATAAATCGTTGATGCTTTAAATGTATAAACGATTTATATATATAAAGACTATGAACTATTGTGATTTGCCTTTAAGAGCTTTGTCTAAACGAACGATATGTGTCATCGCGATTTACAAAATGACTGATTCATAAATGGCGGAAAGAAAACTAAACAAATCGTGATTTGCTTTTATGAGCAATGTCTATGTGAACGATATGTCTTACCGTAATTTACACACATACTGACTCATAAAAGAAGGAAAAGAAAAATAATAAAAAATTTGATAGGGTGTTTATACTTAGTAAACTACAAATCCTGACTTAGTAGCAAATCAATATCACTGTACGATAATTGATATAGTGATTTGCTTGATACCGATTGTCCTTTCTCGAATTAATTTTATAAGCTTTGTATATGTGAACAACATATCCTACCGCGATTTATATAATGTCTGATTCATGAAAGGCAGAAAGGAAAATACAATAAACAAATCGACATGATGTTTAGGCATAGTAAACTATAAATCGAGTTAACTTTAACGATACATTACAACCACATTCATTACAAAATATATGAGTGTTGTACATTCTTTGATTCTCATGCAAATATCCTCAGTTGAACATTGTTTGCTTTCAGAGTGTTGCACATTCTTTGTTTTCAGAGATCCTCCAATGTTATCACTCTTGGCACAGAGTTCATATTCCAGCTAGCAAGATCTCTAGAGAGATATATATTCGATCGACACATAGAATCGCTTTGCAGCAAAAAATGAGCGCACTCTTGAGAATATGCTTCACAAACTTCAGCTCAGGCACTCACCGCTAGAAGGAACCGATTCTATGTGCATATTTGTCATGAAGTATATCGAAGGTAGGCATATATTTTTCCAACTACAAATTATGGTTTGCGAACAATGGAGGGTTTGACAGTAGGAATAGATCAAATAGATGAACATCAACATCACCCCCTCTCTATCATGCATAATATTTGTGTTTGCTCCAGTATGGCGGCAATGATTGAAGACGATTATGGTCGTTATATTCTGTGTAAGCTTCAATATACTTCACGACAAATACGCCATAGTCGTATGTGTCATGAATATATTGATGTATACACAAAAGATAACAACCATAATCATCATGAAAGATTATACAACTCTTTCTTCACGGCATGAAACAACTACATTATCAGCATCAAAACTCATCTATCAAGCACAGGTAGAAGGAACATAGAAGAACAAAAAAGAAAGAAAATTACCAGGGAGAAGAAGAAGAAGAAGGCGGAGGAGGAAAAAGAAGTTGTGCTGCCGCAGAAAAGAGGATAAATAGATTACGATTTTAGATATGAACAATGGGTCAGGTAGGGTTTTACATAGATTAGGGTTTTACATACAATAGGGTTTTACACATGTGTACATAAATCGATACGACGTTTTGACTTAGTAAAGTATAAATCAATTTCTAACTCGATAACTATTAAAAAGTTGCAAATCGCTATCACTGTTATATAGAAGAAGTGTTCTATCACAATCTGTACAGCAACAAACATTAAGTTAAAGTTGCAAATCGTTATCACTATTTTATAGAAAAAGTGTTTTATCAAGATCTGTATAGCAACAGACCTAAATCGGAAATTATTTGTCCTATCGCGATTTGCGTTTACAAGCTTTGTCTATGTGAATAATATCCTATAGCGATTTGATTTTACGAGTATTTTCTATGTGAAGGATATGTTGTATCATGATGTACCTAATGACTGATTCATAAAGGGTAGAAAGGAAATAACTATAAACAAATTAACACAATGTTTAGACTTACTAAAGAATAAATCAACATGATGTTTAGGGTTTAGGGTTTTGGGGTTCGAAGTTATGGTCTACATTTTAGGGTTTAGGGTTTAAGGTTAAGGGTTTAGTAATTTATTAAGGGTTTAGGGTTTAGCGTTAGGGTTTAGTAAGATATTAAGGGTTTAGGGTTTAAGGCTTAGGGTTTAGATTAAGGTATAGTAACAAATCGACACGACATTTAGACTTAGTAAAGTACAAATCGATTTACAACTTTATAACTATCATGATTTTCTTTTACGAGCATTTTCTACGTGAACAATATGTCGTATAGCGATTTACTTGATACCGATTCATAAAAGGCAGAAAGGAAAAACAATAAACAAATCAACACGATATTTAGACTTACTAAAGAACAAATCGACACGATGTTTAGGGTTTGGGGTTTAGGATCTAGGGTTTAGGGTTTCGTGTTTAGGGTTTAGGGTTTAGGGTTTAGTAATACATTAAGGGTTTAGTGTTTACCATTATGGTTTAGTAAGATATTTAGGGCTTAGGGGTTAAGATTTAGGGTTTACAGTGAGGGTATAGGGTTTAGGTTTAGGGTTAGATATTTATAGTATGTAATTGAAACCTATGTGTGAGAAATAACAATTGTAGCGACATGAGGTGGCCATTTGCGTGTTCAAATCGTTGCTCATTTAGGGTTAGTATAAATCACTATTGCATCAAACATACAAATCATTCCTACTTTAAGTATACAAATCGCTGCTTCAATCTTATAAATCAATGTAAAAATCACACCCTTCATAAGTACATATTGTTATAACGTTTGGGCTTCAACAGTAAACCTCGTTGTACGATTTAGCAAACTTATAAATCTTGGTAACTTTATATATCATAAATTGCTACTGCATTAAATGTATAAATCATTGTTGCGTTAAATATATAAATCATAAATCGTGTCGATTTGGCTTTGTTACCAAAATATGTGTGATTCATTTATAAAAGAAGCATCGTTTCATATTTCGCTTGTTGTCAAAAATCAATATGCCTTGTGAGACCTGTATTCTGGTTGACGATTTATGAGATTTACACAATGACGTCTATGTCGGCCACAACGATTTGCCTTTGTATAGAAAATATTGGAATAGTATAACGCAAATCATAGTTGTAGTAATATGCTATCGATTTGAGGGATATTGCTTTGTTTGTTAATATCGATTTGTAAGCTATTATGCTTATATTTATCGTATCGATTTGTAATATAAATAAGCGATTATGCTGAATTATTGTATCAATTTGTAGTATATTATGCAATATGTATATCGATTTGTGTGTTTAAATCATTGCTCATTTAGCGATTTCTATTTAAATTGTTATACATTATTTGAAGTATGAATTATTGTAAATAGATATTATGTGTTTGTTGTGTCAATTATTATGATATTTGTCATATGAATCACGTCAAAACATGCTAATACTATAAATTGTTAGTTTTATTGGCATGGTAAATAATAACTCGAAGATCATTACAAATAACTGAATGGCATTGAATGTTGAAAAAAGTTTACAAAGTTTGTATACTAAGTTAATAAACTCTAATTTATTACACTCCTCACGAGTGATACCTTATCATGCTTCCAACCACCTTATCATGCTTTGTCATGCTTCCAACCACCTTTCCTTTGGCAAGGTCAACCCATTCTTTGTAAAAATCTTCAATTATTTCTCTTCGATGAGTATGTACAACTATCACGAATGAGTTCATTTGTTTGCAAAGAATACGTGGGATCTGACCCCTGATACAGAGTTGTCAGAACTTCTGCAAAAGAACATGGAGCTACCAACTGTAGAGTATACTTTTGAATCTTCTCTTGTTGATTTAATATATGATAGATCCTCAGCTGCACGACAAAGGGTGGTCCGACAACAGACGATGATAAAAGGTGCTCCGACAACAGACGATGGCAAATGGTGCTCCCACAACAGCAGACGACGGCAAAGGGTGCTCCTCTAGAGGTGTAAGGGTGATCTGAAACGGAAAGGGCGACATATTTCGAGGTTGAGACTCTTCAAGTGGAAGTGTTTACTGCTTAGAGCAAAAACAAAAGGTTATCCTCCATTTTATGGTTGGAGGACATTTTGGTACATTACTCAAAGCATCGTTTCATTGCGCTAATGGTGGGAAAGGATAATTAAGTCTTTGCAAACGCACCAGACTTCGATGCTAAGTGATGCAGACACACATGGGGAAATGAGCCCCATGTGCTTACATACATGGCGCTCATTCAGACCCGTGAACACACACCTACGTGTTACGGGGGAAACATAGAACCTGCTTCGCCTTTTAAGGTGTTCATCCCCAAACACAGAACCACGTTCTCCTAGCTTGAATATACCAAAACTCAACTGTCTTCCAAATGACAGAAAAGAGAAATCCCCACCATTTTTTGGTGGTTTCGTTTCCACCTAGGATGTATAAACTGCAGCAAGACATGTTCCTCGTACGGGTCACCACATACTTATGAATAATTGAAGGAAACAAGAAAGCTACGTATCTATTAATGTACATAACTACAATGCAACTTGATCTAGCGTATGTCCTACATAACACATGGTGTGTACCCGCATACCACTAACTAATTGATGCTTACAAGGGCTTCACTCATTGGGTGGGGCGACCTGTGAAAGTCACAGTCCAAGGAACGTCCTAAGTTCAAACCCCATGGGTGTGCATCCTTCACGGTGGGGGAAGCTGGGTGTACTCTCTGGTGGGAAAGGGTGACTTTGGGTTTTTAGATCAAGGAGCTAGAAGTAGCACTAGCCAGTAAGGTGATTTTCCTTGATCATTCAACGATTAATTAGTTAATTAACACAAAAAAGAGAATGTTACAGCCTATAATGCATAGGTTTGTGGTTGAATTGAAATTTATAGAACAAGATATACTGGTACTATTATCCCTTTTGACAATGAACAGAAAGAAAACATACAAAGAAAAGTACTGATATTCGTGTGGCCCACAGTTATGTGATGGAACGGGAATTCGTACATGTATTTGCGCGCATATTCATACCATCACATGGTTAAGCACAAACAAAGTGAGAAATAGAAAAAACCAACTTGACATTATTTATGAAGAAGCCATGGTCAGAATGAATGAACAAAACCAAGAGATTGAAAAGAAGAAAGAACAACCAAGAAAGAAGAAACCCTGATATTCTGTTCACAACCAACAAACTGGAAGGATGAGTTTTTATTTCATTTCAGGAATTATAAGAAGGAAAACAAAAAAAAAAAAGAAATCTAACCAAGAAAAAAAGAAAAGAAGACAAAATATTTCTACAACTGTGGAAGTTCTAGGACTTCAGCAACCGTTTCATGAGCAGCACCGTTTGCTTAGATTTTCTGTTATATAAGCAAGAGATTGAAGGTTGCATCTCACGATGGTGTCCACAAAAATACACGTATCCTCCTTCGTGTTGCCGGGCGGCACGTCGACGACGTACGACTCGACGACGGCGGTTCCGGAAGCGTCCGGCGAGTCGCCGGAGGGGAGCGGATGCAGGGAGGTGACGGATCTGTAATTGGTGAGACGGTGGTCGCCGCCGACGACGCTGAAGCTAATGATGCGGCGCTCGTCGTCGAGGACCTCGAGGCGCTCGGTGGAGGAAGCGGCGGGCAGGCCGGAGATGACGCGCACCTCCCTGAGGCTGCCGACGATGATGGCGTTGCCGCTGGTGAGGGAGCAGCTGCGGATGAAGTGCTTGTAGGCCTGGGGCTTGTCGAAGCGCCTCACCACCGACCAGACGACGTCCACGGGCGCCCTGATGGTCTGAACAACTGTGGAGCAGCACTGGTTCGGGGAGACCTCGTGGGCATGGTAGCGAGAGAGGGCGTCTGAGAGGAAGGGGAAGGGTGGTGGTGGTGGCTGCTGATTGGTGTTTTCGTGGTGGTGATGGAGCTGTTGTTGTTGGTGTGAGGGGACGTGCCATGTGTGAGGAGAGGCCAAGAAATGGCTTTTCTTTTGGCATATCATCTTGCTCTCTTTGTGTTTGGGTTTTTTTCTTCAGGGAGAGAAGGGAGAAGCGGGGGAAGATCCCTTTGAAAGAAGGGCTGGTACAAAATGGAATTGGAGGGCTGTTGAGAAATGGAGGATGTGGATCACCTTGTATTTATAATATACTCTCCATAAGTGCTTATTTTAAAAGTAATCGGTGGGGGAGATGGAGTTTAAAAAATCCAGCCTATTATTTCTTTCTACTCACTTTCTATCAAGTGGTTCGTGCCAATGACACCACGCCTGTTGATTGCCTTCTTAAGCCCCTTTGGACAAAGGGGGATTGAGATTGCAAAGACCCTCATGCCAAACGCAATCTTACGACAATGCCCCTCATCCATTTTCTTGTTCACAATTTTTTGTCTTTTCTTGAAAAATGATTCCTTAATACAGTCGACTCTTGGAAAAACAAGTTCTGGCAGTTTGTTACCACTTACTAAAGATGCGAAGCTTTCTTAAAAAAATGTTTGGCAACAGGTCGGGTTTAACCAGACCCAACCCGGACCAAACCATATAGGGTCTGGGTACGGTGACAAATAAGAAGACCCCAGATCTGAAGGTCCTATTAATACATAAATGGACCCGGGTATAGTTTGTGAAATTTTATACCAGACCCAGGCCTGACCCGAGTATTGATTAAGACCTGCAATTTTTTAAATATAAAAATGATAAAAAATTTTATTTTATCGCGTATAGTCCAACTCTGATTCATGTAGTTCTTATCGGATCTGGGTATATATGGTTTTTCTTATAGTAGATCCGATTAGAACCTTGTCCGGGCCTGATACCATACCCAAAAATCTGATCCAAGATTGGTTTCACCTGGGTGCAAACCAAACCCGACCCGTTGCACCGCTACCTTAAGCTTCTATGTAATTTCCACACATACACACATATATGTATATATAAAAATATATTTGGCACCCTGGTTTATAACCCTCTAATCAGGGGCGTAGCTAGGGGGGGGGCAGGACTGGGCTGTAGCCCAGTCCTGCCTCCCCAAACAGTTAAATTTTTTTTTTAAAAGCCCAGTCCTAGCCTTGCCCTGATTCCATATGAAATAGACTTTTATCCATTTTTTAGCCCAGCCCTTACTGCAGCAAATAGTTTGATTTGTCCATATGAAATAGATTTTTATTAATAATTGTAGCCATTTTTTATTTTATCTAAAAAAAAAAATTTTTCGGGGGCGCTGCCCCCAAACCCCCTACTATCACACAAATATTTTTTTCTTTCTACACCCCTGTTTGCCCCCCCCTCACATGAATCCTAGCTACGCCCCTGCCTCTAATTGAAACTCATAGTGGCAGGCTGTTTTGATCAAATCATCCAACCCCAAGAATGTGTTAGGTATAGTCAAAATAATGAGAATTGACTCTTTGGTTGTATTTTTTTCAACATAGAAAATACGATTTTATGAGGGTTGAAAATTTAGTACATTGCATGCTGTTGATTTTTCAGCCACTGCAAAATCTTACATACAAATTGGAATATTATGATCCAAGACTTCTAATAACCCAAACATGTTAATCACGTATGGAGAGTCAAATTTGCAAAGAAAAATATATAAAATATTACAGTTTCTTACTAGGGGTTAGGCATGAGGGTAGCAAATATTAAACCTATATGTGTGTGTTGTGTGATAAATATTTGATGCAGTCATAATTTGTCCATGCAATCTAGTATAAAATGCTATTTTTTAAACTTTCTTCACATATTGTATGGATTTTACTTTACATATGTGAGCTTTGTTTAGTAGAAAGCAGGTTCCAAATCATGTGTTTGCAACATGCATGTATGTTTTTCAAGGGCTTTAAAAATCAACAGTCCACAATGTGCCAAAATTTGATAAATCAAAAATTATATTTTTACATTGAGAAAATATGATCCAAGGTGTATATAAGTTTCAAGAAAGCATGTTGAACACGTCTATGAGGCCAAATTGAGTGGATACAACTTGCACCTATAATTTTCCAACTATCTCGATTATCATATTGTGGGCACTAGCAATATTTATTCATATATATAATGCATCTAGATTGATAGCTACATTATCTTAGTTGAGGGTATTAGAAATCGTAATTTTATTTAAATTGGTTCTAGTTTAAGGACGAGACATGAAAATCTGTTTTTTGAATTTCAAGTTTTAAACCAATCAAGCTGCTGTTTAGAAGGTGGCCTTTGTTACCTTATCTTTGGAAACTATATGTTAAAGGTTTAGATATCACTGTAAGAAGAGCTTGTGTTTCTTTTTTCTTCTTTTACTTGGGAATTGTAGAAGTTTTCCATAGGGCTGCCCATTTTATAGAACCTTATAAGATGGCCTGCTATTCAGCAAACCTGTGCCGTTGATCTTCCAGAGATTGATGGTCAGATAAGGTGTGATAAACAAAAAAAAATGTGGACTCTGTCCCTCATTCTAATCATTATCTTATTCATTATTTTGCAAGCATGAAAATGTTGCTCGCAGACGGAAATTAAGAAAAAAAGAAAAAGGAGTGAGTCCTAACAAAAGAGGCATGTCCAAAACTTATTTGAAATGTAACTAAACAGATTACTAGCTAAATTCTAAGATTAGTTATAAAATTTTCAAAGAACCAGACACTACACATTTAATTAAGAAATTTAATTACCAGCTGAATATTTTAAAGACTATGTAATTTCCACCAAGTAATATGCTAAATATCAAAATTTAGGTCTGAAGTCATTGTCAGAGGATGCTTGGATGCACCCACTTATTCCAAGAAAATTGAGATAAGATGTTGAGAACTTGAGAACTAAAACCAGATATTCACTAAAATCCAAGACTTAGTTACATGATTCATGGATCAACTAATTATTCCAATTAAAGCAATATATATATATATATATATATATATATATAGAGAGAGAGAGAGAGAGAGAGAGAGAAATTTGTTTAAACTAAATCTATAAAACCAAAATAATATAAGATGAAGTCTAAACCCGAAGGTGTTTAGGTATAGGTGGAGTTTATTGTATTTTTATGGATAACAGAGTGCATCTAAAGTCTAAACCAGCCCCAAGGGGGGTTGAGGGTGGAGCCTTGGCTGCTAGACGGGCAGTCAAGCTAATGGTTAGCATAGGCCCCGGGGCAGGGGTCCCAGCCTCGGACTTTTACGCTGCTGGCACGACGAGGCAGCACAACCAGGTCTTCGTGCCAAGTGCGGTTTATTCGGGTTATAAGTCCGAAAATAAATTCTGAAGTCTAAACCTCATGTTCATTGGTTCACCTGTTTATCAAGATAATTAGTTACCTGGATAAATATGGAACAGAAAATGCAATTTTTGGTGGACTAAAACTTGGATGAAAATGCATTAGCATGTAAATAATTGAGATTAATGAACGATCAGCGGGGCATCATTATGGTAAGTTGGATCCTGCAAGAGATTTCTTTTTTTGACAGAATGGTGGATAAGTGATTTTGGTCCAATGTGGGTGGCATTGTCACTAGGCAACAAAAAAAACCGAGCAATTGGGAGATCCACTTGCAGGAAGCGTATGCCCACGGATAAGATAAGCATTGGTGGGTAGAGGGAAGATTAAAAAAAATAAAGGTGGTAATGGACAAATCTAAGGCCAATTTGCCCCTTATTTATCTATTAATTTATTTGTCTAGTTATTTGACCATTGAGAACAGTAGAAGACAACTTCTAGAGGAAGGGACAATTAATTTAGCTGGTTCTAGAACCCAAATTGTTTCCCGTTTTAAAAAACAAAAAAGATAAAAAAGAAAAGAAAAAAGCTAACAAGGTCTTTTTGTGAATGACACCAAGTTGAAAAAACTTTAATGAGTTTGAAATCCCACGAGTGCGCATTCATTTGTCACGAGGTCAAAAGCTGGGCGGACTCTTTCTTGTTTAGAAGATTTTCTTTCTTGGTCAGAAGATTTTACATCAATGAGCTGGCGAATAAGTATTTTTTTTATAGTTATTAAATGAAAAAAATTAAACCCAATAAAAAGTTGTAAAAATATCATTAATTAATTAGCTTCTATGTCACAAGCGTGATGGGTTGGGCTACTAAGTTTGAAAATCTTTTGGAAAAATAGAACACAAAGACATGACTTTTTTAATTTTAACTAATTTTTTGAATTTTAATGTAAAATTATTTTTTAAATAATATTTGAAAACATTAAAAATACTAAAATAATATTAAAATATTGTTCATACATTTTGGTGTCAATGTTGCGTATCTGCTCGTGTCACAAAGGACACTGGACCAAAATAGCATCTACTTGTGACATAGATTAGCTTGTAATTTTGAGATTCCTTGAGATAATCATACAAGTAATGTTTAAGGCTTAGGGTTTGGGGTTTGCCTAGCCTTGCCTTCCCGTGAGTCATATTATTTTAGCGATGAGAGAGAGCAATGTATGTGATTGTACGAGTCACAATCTCATAAAATCCCCAAGTTGGTTTCTCTCTTTATATATATATATATATATATATATATATATATATATATATATATATATATATATATATATATAGAGAGAGAGAGAGAGAGAGAGAGAGATAGAGAGAGAGAGAGAGACTGCTAACCACTTTTTCATCTAACTGCCATGCAAACCGGGGTTGGGAAGGGTTTTTCACGTTTTTCTTAAATTTGACCGTACAGATGCATTATACATGCTTGATTATATATATATATATATATATATATATATATATATATATATATATATATATATATATATATATATATATAGAGAGAGAGAGAGAGAGAGAGAGAGAGAGTAATGATTCGTGCTAAACCACATTGGTGCAAAATTGGATCTTAAGTGTGTTGACCATCAATCGCATGCGTTGTGGATATGGTCAATGTATAAAAAACATAAAAATTGCATCAAAAACATGATGTTTTGGTCCAAAAGATCTTTAGTGGCTCATTAAAAGCATAAGTAAAGATCCCTGACTTTTATTTGAAACCTCAAAAATTTATGAAAATTATAAATCATTATTTTTTTAATCTTATAAAAACCTAGTAAAACTGACGATCCCAAGCAATCTGGTACCATTTGATAGGATCGATGGAGTTGGGTAGCTTTCCACTGCTCTCTCTCTCTCTCTAGAGAGAGAGAGAGAGAGAGAGATACTAAATGAAATATGCTAAAATAAAACGTGCCAAATGAGTTTTTTTAGGTTTTTTGTTTTATTTTTAAATTCTAACGGTACAAATGTGATCTATGTACTTGATTTTATAGGGATGGGCTCTTGAAGTGTTCGATTCTAACACCTGGGTGGGTTTTTATAACATTTGAAAAATCAATGGTCCAAAATCTTTATAAATTTTTGAGACTCCAAATATCATTTTTTTTTCATCGAAAACACTTGATCCAGCTGTGGATTCTTCGTAAATCGACCATGCCCAACACTGGGAAAACAAAAACTGGAATAGCAGAAAAACCCATTTTGCACGTTTCCTTTAGCATAAAAAAGATTAGGTTAGATCTAGTAGTGTTTTTTTTATAGGCCAGTAGTGCTTATATCTGAACCGAATCCAATTCGTTTATACCAACAGCTTGAGCTGATCACAAACTAGCTCATTTGAAAGAAAGTGTTTTGCAAAGGACAAAGAAAGTGCACTCAAAGAATTTTTTGTACAAGAATGATAAACTCTCGGCATCTTCTAATTAAGTCATGCTTGGTCTTTAATTTATTTACACATTGTTGTATGATGCATTGTAGAGAAGGCATGTGTATTCTAAATACGCCCAACTTTGATGAACAACCCTTGTTCAAGCTTGGTCTCATTAAGAGTGAATAGAAGCTTATTTTATTTTATGAGTCCGAACGAGTTTATGAGTCTACCAAATATCTTTACGAGTGACTTGGTTTATTTTTTAGGTTTGATTATATTTAAAGTTCTATGTTTTTTCCTAAAGTCTAACTTGATAGTCAAGCAATTCCACTTAATTTCATTAATACACAAAATTGAAAAATCTTAGGTCTAATAAGGGAATCGACTTGGAGGTTGGTCTCTCCAGGTACCTTAAAAACCTGGACCACTCACCCAAGGATGTAGGTTTCATGACAACGATATAAAATATCTTTTAGCAGGGAAAAAAAAAAAAGGTAATATCGAAAATTAATTTTCTTGCAATTAAGAGATCCAATCCTAGGAATGAAAGAGCAGACAATGCCATGCCTTGGACGCATCAACAATGGTCCACCCATCTCTTTCTCATAAGGTGGACACAAATAGCCTTCTCCATTCCGTACATTGTTGGTAACACCCTTAAGGTCCCCCTCCCCACTGGGTATTGATGCAGTGCATCTAGGCAAGTTGGATGAAGACCTGTCAGAAACCTCGAGTTCAGCCGCCCGTAACCAGCTTGAACCAAGACTACAGGGCTAAAACGCCATTTAAGGCTTAATTTTAAGATTTCAGAATTTATTTTGAGATATTATTTTTGTTCGAAAATGTGTTTTTGAGTATTTAGATAATTTTAATTGTTATTTTATTGGAAGGTATTAATAGGACATGTTACATATCAACTTCGTGAAATTTTGTATTGAGAAAAATTAGGAAAAACAATGTTAAAATTCTGTTTTAAAGGCACCCACTAAGTGTTAGGTGAAACGCCTCAATGAGCTTGCATGTGTCCATTGAATCAAACACTTTTGCAGCACACTTAATTTATTTTAATACCATTTAATCTATCATTTGGATGTTGTTTTCAGGCTGTTTGGGTCCTCAAATTAAGCCTCTACTTGTGTGGCATTGTTAGTTTTAGGTTTAGTTTAATATCGTGTTTCTTGTCGTGAACATTGGCGGTTGCGAATGTTTTTGTGTCCCTGTATCTCATCGTTGTTAGTTTGGTATTAGAGCATAGGTGTAACATTCACAAATTTTCTAGGGTTTTTAAATAAATAAAAAGAGAATTTTATTGATGAGGTGGGAATTGTTCTGTCATTTACTTCAACTTATAATAAATTGCCATCTTCTGGCTAATTAGTTGGCAATTTTTTATCAACTTTATTTAATTTTCAAGTATTTATAAATTTTAAATTTTATTAGCAATTGATTGTTGATTATATTTAATTGGTGAATTATAGACTAAACACGTTATGATAAATTAATTAAGGATTTAAGAGAGGGTGAACCTAAATTTATTGTTCAATTATTGGATTTTAGATTTTCAAGGCTTTTAAAAGAAGTAATTGGGTTTAGATCTTAGTAAGGATTCAAGAAGACCAACCCATAATTTTGTATTTAAAATATCCAATTGGAGCATGCTTGGGCCCATTGGATCTTGAAACCATTTGGATTTTGATCTTAGTGGGGATCCAAGTGGGTCAGCCCACATGGGTTGGGTTTTAAACTTGATTCAAGTATATCTGCAATGTTGGATCCTCGTTTGGATTGAATGGGTTGGGTCTTGACCTACAAGAGCAAGACCCATCTCAAATGGGTTTCACGCACATGGGAGTGAATGAAAGAGTGGGGCCCACCAATTAGGGCACCCATCTCTTCATGCATCCCAAAAAGGGGCCAGCCACCAACCCCATTCACGTAAGGCCTTCACTCTTCTACACCTTTCTAGAAGGGAGGCAGATCAGGTCATCCAAAATGCAAACAGATGGCCACGATGTCAGCATGAGCAAAAATGCTCATGTTCAGCATGACCTGATCTGCTTCCTTCTAGAAGATCCTAAAATCCCAAAAACAAAACGCTAGGGGAGTAAATGGTTATATGTAGCCTCCACTACAAAAAAATAGTTGATTAGCGACGGAATTTAGCGACGGAGTTATATCGTCGCTACTTAGCGACGGATTAACGAGAGAAATGAATCCATCGCTATATTTGTAGAATTTTACGAAACTAGCGACAGATTATATTCCCTCGCAAAATCCGTCGCTACTTAGCGACGGATTGTGCGAGAGAATATTTTGTCGCAATAAATACGACAGTTAGCGACGGAATTGCGACGGCTAAAATTCCGTCGCAACATAGCGACGGCCTAGGCGACGAAATATTTTCTGTCGCCTTTTTTGTTTTTTGAATTACGATGGCTTAGCGACGGAATTAATCCGTCACTAAGCCGTCGCTAAATGTCGCATTACCCCTAATCCCAGCCCTCTTTTTCCTTTCTCCTTTCGCTGCTCCCGCCCGCCGCCCTCTCCCTCCTACCGCCCTCTTCCTTCGGCCGCCCTATATATCCCGTCGACCTCTCTGCCGGCCCCCACCGTTCGCCGGAAGTCGATCTCCGTCAACCTTCCGCTGCCGCCGTCGCTGCCCGGAGCAACCGCAGGTACGTATTTCACCTTAAATGGATTGGAAGTCGACCCCCTGCGTTTTCCGGCAGGGGGTCGACTCTGCCAGGCGGTCGACCCCGGTAGGTGGTCGACCCTCTGCCGTGTCCGGCCGGGGGTCGACCCCCTGCCGGACCGGGGGTCAACCCTGGTAGGGGGTTGACCCCCTGCCGTGTCCGGCCGGGGGGGGGGGTCGACCCCCCGCCATGTCCGGCCGGGGGTCGACCCCCCGCCGTGTCCGGCAGGGGGTCAACCCCGGCAGAGGGTCAACCCCTTTTGATGTCCGGCAGGGGGTCAACCCCCTGCCTTGTCCGGCCGGGGTCGACCCCCTGCCGTGTCCGGCCAGGGGTCAACCCCCTGCCTTGTCCGGCAGGGGGTCAACCCCTTTTGATGTCCGGCCGGGGGTCGACCCCCTGCCGTGTCCGGCCGGGGGTCGACCCCCTGGTTTCTTGCTCTTTTTTTTCTTTTTTCAGAAATTAGGGTTTTTATTTTATTTTTATTGTTTAGTTTTCTTTGATTTTCATTGATTAGGATTTTTTATTTTGATTTTCATTTATTAAGCAATTGAATCAAATTTCTTAAATTAAGGCTATTTGTAGTTAATTTAATTAGGGTTTTTTATTTGATTTTGTTTTATTAGGGCTTTGAATCAAAATTTAAAAATTAGGGCATTTTATAGTTAATTTGATTAGGGTTTTCTTGGATTTGATTAGAGCTTTTATTTTTATTTTCTATGATTAGGGATTTGAATCATAATTTTTTTAATTAAGGATTTTTAGTTAATTTGGTTAGGACTTTAAATCAAATTTTTTTAATTAAGGCTTTTATAGTTAATTTGATTAGTTTTTTTTTATTTATTTAGAGTTTTTATTTTTATTTTCTATAATTAGGGATTTAAATCACATTTTTTTAATTAATACTTTTTAGTTAATTTGATTAAGGATTTTTTTGTATTTGATTTGGGCAGGTTTTTTCCTTGTTTGATTAAGGTTTAAATTGTGGCTTTTTTATTTAATTTTATGGTTTATTTTTCTTATAGTTTATGATGTTTTGGTTTATTTATAATTTATTTTCTTGTATTTTAAGGTTTTATGATTTAATATGGTCGAATAATTTCATGGTGACTTCATTTTAAAACATCATTTTTTTTTGCAGATTTCTCAACAGAACTCGCTTGTGCCCCGCCACCCGTGGTAAGTAAGTGACAAAAACAATGCAAATCGGGTAAATACCCGTGGTGAGTAAGTGATGCAAGCGCATCACATGTTATTTAATTTATTGAATATAACACTTTATTGTTCACACACTCACTTAGTTGTTGATATCTAGGACTACTTTGTTGGAGTTCGGAGATCATGCTGAGCATGATTTTAATGTATGAATATGGAAGTGTTCTTATTTTTGGAGTACGGAGTCCATGCTATGCATGGTAGTAGTTAGTGGGATATTGAAGTGTGTTTGCTGCAGGTACATGTTTGATATTTGTTTGATATGAATTATTTCGATGTATTGCAATGTTTGATGTGATTGTATCCATGCTTACATGTAGTTACTTTCAATTTGATTATGTCTTCCATGTGAAATTGTATACTGAAAGCATGCTTCAAATGAATGTATCGTGTCATGAATAGTTTGCACATGAAAATATTAAGTTATCAATGCATGCATCATAATTCTTGTGATTGTATGACATCATATATTGCATGATAAATTTGATATTTTCTTCATCATAGTATTCTGATGGTTCTCTTTTAACTGGTTAGGATACTATTCGTAACATCATACGACAGAATGACTGCAAACCGTGAATGGATGTACCGTAGGATAGTGGACAATGAGTTATCGCATGAATATATGGATGGTGTCGACAGTTTTATTGAATTTGCAACGGCAAGTGTCAGTACGGTAGATCCCACAGGTCGGATTAGGTGTCCCTGCAAGATTTGTAAGAATAATCGATTTGTAGAACCTCATGGCGTTAGACATCACCTATACAGGAAGGGTTTTGTGAGTGATTATCAGAACTGGATGTTTCATGGAGAAGAATTTAGAAACGATTTTGATGCACGGGTGAATGTGGTGCACGATAATCCATATACGAATTTGATATTTGATGCTGCAGGAACAGAACTGGGTTCTGCTATGAGTTCTAGTGATGTAAGAACTGCCGTAGATGAAGAATCACCAAACGATGCAGCTAGTAGATTTTATGATTTACTTAGAGATGCTGATGATCCACTTTGGAACGGTTGTGAGAGTCACATTATCTTGTCTGCAGTTCTTCAACTAATGAATTTGAAGTCCGAGTATAATTTGAGTCAATCATGTTTTGACCGTTTGTGCATGATTGTGAAGAGTATGTTACCTAAAGATGAGAAATTGCCACAAAATTTCTATCGTGCGAAAGTTATGGTCAACGCTCTAGGTATGGGTTACAAAAAGATTGATGCTTGTCCAAATCACTGCATGTTGTATTTCAAGGAGCAGGAAAACGACATATCATGCCCGTCATGTGGGCATCCTCGGTTCAAGCCAAAGACAAGAGGCAATGGTAGCACGAGATCAAAGGAAGTTTCATACAAGTCGCTCCGCTACTTTCCTATCACTCCTAGATTGCAGCGATTGTATATGTCTTCAAAGACAACTAAACACATGAGATGACATGCAAATAAAGTTCGACACGATGAAAACAAGATCACGCATCCTGTTGACGCTGAAGCTTGGAAGCACTTTGATCGTACTCATCAGAACTTCGCAATGGAAGTGCGAAATGTTAGACTCGGTCTATGTACAGATGGATTTAATCCATTTGGGGGTAGATCAACTCCATACTCATGTTGGCCAGTATTTGTAACTCCATACAACCTTCCACCAAGCTTGTGTATGAAACGTCCAAATCTTTTCTTGTCTCTGTTGATCCCTGGTCCGACCTCACCTGGCCAAAATCTTGATGTATATCTAAGGCCATTGATTGATGAATTAAAAGTATTGTGGGATGACGGTGTTACCACGTATGATGCCCACAAAAAACAAAATTTCAACATGAAGGCCGTTGTTCTATGGACAATCAGTGACTTCCCTGCATATGGTATGTTATCTGGTTGGAGCACACATGGGAGGTTGGCTTGTCCGTACTGCATGGAGGATTCCAAAGCTTTTAGATTGAGGCATGGAAGGAAGCCTTGCTGGTTTGATTGCCATCGTCGATTTCTACCCAGCGATCATCCGTTCCGACGTCAAAAGAATGCATTTACAGCAGGCACAACTGAAATGGAAGGTCCATCCTCAAGATTGTCTGGCATAGAGATTTTAAGAAGATTGCGATACTTTCCAGATGTATTAACAGATGCCCGCAGTCCTACACCCTTCCGTGGATTTGGAAAGGAACACAATTGGACGAAAAAATCTATTTTTTGGGAACTACCGTATTGGCCGACCCTATTGATACGACATAATTTGGATGTGATGCATGTAGAGAAAAATGTGTTTGATAATGTGTTCAATACAGTAATGAATATTAAAGGAAAAACGAAGGATAATCCGAAGGCCCGTATGGATTTAAAATTAATATGTAAAAGACCAGAATTGGAACTCAAAGAGTATAATGGCAAAGTACTGAAACCAAAGGCGAAGTACGTGCTCGGACCTGATCAAATAAAACATGTATGTCAATGGTTGAGACAACTGAGATTTCCAGATGGATATGTCTCTAACATTGCTCGGGCTGTGAAGATTGACGATGGACAGTTATATGGGTTGAAGAGCCATGATTGTCATATCTTTATGCAACGATTGATACCCCTAGCATTCCATGATATGTTAGACAAACCTATATGGGGGGTATTGTCTGAGTTGAGCGGATTTTTCAGAACATTGTGCGCATCGGAGGTCATTGTATCAGATGTAAAGAATCTCGAGGACTCTGTCATCACCACTGTTTGTCTGTTAGAAAAGATATTTACGCCAGCATTTTTCGATGTTATGAAACATTTGATCATACATTTGCCATATGAACTAAGGGTTGGTGGCCCTGTGCAATATCGATGGATGTACCCATTTGAAAGGTATATGTTTTTTTATATTTGTCTCTTTAATGACAGAGGAAATAATGGAGTTGACTTACTTAGGCATGAATAACAGGGTTACGGTATTCAAGTGCCATTGGTTTGATCCAACTGCAACAAGACTCGACAAAGCTTCAGGCATTGTGGAGGTGAATCATAAATCCAGGTTTGGAACATATGAACCATTCATATTAGCCTCGCAAGCTCAACAAGTTTATTATACTTCATATCCGAGTATAAAAAAGTCAGATAGAAATGAATGGTGGGCAGTTTGCAAGGTGAAATCCAAACTATACCCCGAGTATGATCAGTTACAAGAAGATGAGTTAGCTGAAGACAGTGATTACTATCAATCAGATGATGTCTGTGACTTCGCTTATGGTCACGATGTTGCGCATGATATGCATGTCATATCTCCATTGGCTGATGAAACATTCATAGAGGAATGTGATCCAAATGATGTACCAAGTGGATGGGCAAACAATGAAGAAGAAGAAGAAGAAGAAGAAGAAGAAGAAGAAGAAAGTCAAACTAGTGACGAGGAAGAATTCTCAAGCTAGTGAGCAAAATCTTATACTACAAACCTCTATTTAAATGCATTGTAATACTTGATGTGAGTTGTATTGCAATACTTGGTGTGAATGATTAAAAATTTTATTTCAATGTATTGTAATACTTGATACGAATGATTCGAATGCATTGTAATACTTGATGTGAATGATTTCAATTATCTGAATGTATTATAATTTATGCAATTAACGAATGATTTGAATTAGTGCAATACTTGATGTCAATGATTTGAATTATTTGAATGTATTGCAATGCTTGATGTGAATGACTTGAATGCATTGTAATACTTGATGTGAATTATTTGAATGTATTGTATGACATATGTTATTTGTTAGAATATGGTTCGTGGAGGTTATAGTGGTCGCTCATCCAGTAGTAGCCAGGCTCAACCTTCATCTTCACGGGCTCCTGTGATAGGTATATCATATAACTAATTAGATGCTTGATTAGTTCAAATGCACATTCTGAGAACTTGGTGTGTATTTTTTTACAGATGATGTTGCGCCTGTACACGACCCACCTACACCAGTTGATCGCACAAGTCAACAGCCAACACAGGAAACAGGGTCTTCTCAGGCTGGCACAAGAAGACTCATTCGAATAGTGTATATCGATAATCGACCGTAAGTATTTTGTTTTCAATTATTGCATATCTTTTAAATATTTTATATTGATATTTACTGTGTAACAATTCATGTGCAGCACGAGGTTTGAGCCACAAGAAGTAGTACGGGAGATTAGGAATTCACTTCTTCAACATCTACCAGGACCAGTTGCTCAATGGAAAGAGTACCCAAAGGAGGTATTAGACAGATTGTGGTCTTCATTCATCGTATACAATTGTTCCTCATAGTTAATGTGTTTCATATTTAATTTATTTAAGCAATGTCTACTAACTTTCTGAAAATATTTGTAGGCTTCGAATCGCTTTGCAACTACGGTGGAAGAAAATGATGCAAGGAAGGTGTGGCAGAAGGTGGCTGCCAATCGATTTGCAGACATGCTGCACACTATGAAGACTGCAGCAAAAAAAGCATCTGGCATAGTAGATGATCCATTACTGTGGAAGGGCCATGGTCCTATTACTATCAGGAGAGATTACTGGGATGAAATGTGCGATATGTGGGCGAGAGATGCATTTAAAAATCGCTCTGCGAAGGCTTCACAAAATCGATCGAAGATGCCCGAAGCCCATCTACACACAGGTGGATCTAAGACATTTGGGAGCCACCTAAAGAAAATGGTAACTCATCAATATATAATATTAATTTTATAAGTATTGTTGCAAATTTGTGTACTAAATCTTTTGTCATTTAACTTCGCAGGAAGCAGAAAAAGGAGGCAGTGTACCATATAAGGATGTGTTTGTAGAAACACATAAACGGAAGACCACGGGAGTCTTCGTATCAGAGAAGGCGAGAACGACAACGGTATGTATTAATTCTATTAATAATCATTGCAATATATATGCAAGTCATCATAATGTTATCATTAATTATTAATGAATACTTTAAACATTATTTTGTAGGAGGCATATGAGCAACAAATGGTAGAGCGATATGGCGAAGACGCTACTCAGCATCCATCATTTGATCCTACAGCATGGGTGACTGCAGCAGGTGAACCCAAAAAAGGTCGCGTGTTCGGGTTTGGGAGTAATATGAACACTTCACCAGTTATTGGTTCTTCCAGTTACGGCTCACCAACTTCTTGCGCCGACATAAGCTCCAAGCAGCCGACTATTCTTTCCGGTGATGATGTACGCGAGATCATTAATGAATCACTGAATAACTACTTCCAATACACCGTCGCCCCCTTTCTCCGAAATGAGATCAAGGCCGCTGTTCAGGATAGGGGATCTTCGATTCCAGGTCCCTCTCAGGTATAATCACATATATAGTTTTTTTGACTGTCTTAAAGCACATCTGAGCATGGTAGAATCACATATAGAGTTTTTCTAGATGCCTTAGAACACATATGAACATGCTATAATCACATATTCAATTTTTTTACTGCCTTAGCACACATATGAGCATGATAGAATCACATATATATATATATATATATATATATATATTTAACTTTTTGTCTGTCTTAGAGCACATATGAGCATGATAGAATCACATATAAAGTTTTTTTGATTGCATTAGAACACATAAGCATGCTATAATCACATATTCAGCTTTTTTACTGCCTAAGAACACATATGAGCATATTATAATCACATATTCTGTTTTTTGACTGCCTTAGCACACATATGAACATGCTATAATAACATATAGAGTTTTTTAACTGCCTTAGAACACATATGAACATGTTATATATCATTTATGATAGAATCACATATAAAATTTTTGGCTTTGCCTGCCTTAGAGCACATATGAGCATGCTATATTCACATATTCAATTTTTTTACTGCCTTAGCACACATACGAGCATGATCGAATCACATATATAGTTTTTTGCCTGCCTTAAAGCACATCTGAGCATGGTAGAATCACATATAGAGTTTTTTTATATGCCTTAGAACACATATGAACATGCTATAATCACATATTCAATTTTTTGACTGCCTTAGCACACATATGAGCATGATAGAATCACATATAGAGTTTTTTTATTGCCTTAGATCACACATGAGCACATGATAGAATCACATATAGTGTGTAATTTATTTCATTATATTTTGTTTATCAATACTGACTGTTCTTTTCTTGTGTAGGCTGCTAGCGATAATCAGGGTAGTGGAGCTGAAGGGACAGATAAAGACAATGAACAAGAAGACGCACAAAATCTTGGCGATGATTAGAGGACTGTGTTGAAGAAGTTCTATTTTTTTTATTTTTCCTAATTGTAATTGTTGAATTGTAAATAATTAAACTTCTTAGTTTTAAGGTGGAACGATTAATTATTATAGATACTTGTTATATGAATTTTTTTGTGTGGTTTGTTTTTTATTTACAGGAAATATAAATTGTACAGGAAATATAAATTGTACAGTTCTCGGTAATTAATTTTTAAATAAATTTTTTTTGATTTTTTTTCGTTTTTGCGACGGATGATTCCGTCGCTATTCATATTAATCTAGCGACGGCTTAGCGACGGAATTAAATCCGTCGCCACGCCGTGGTCGCCGTTTAGTACCGGCGGATTGGTGACGGAATATAGCGCTCGTTATTCCGTCGCAATTAGCGACGGACTTGACGACGGAATTATTTCGTCGCCAGTTAGCGTCGAAATATTCGCGACGTAAGCATACTGTCGCCGCGTTGTCGCTAATCCGTCGCTAACATGGTTAGCGACGGATTAGCGACGGAATGTGGTCGTCGCTAAGCTACTGCTTTGTTGTAGTGCTCCTTAGCCTCATTCTCCTTTTTCCTCTTTATTGAAAGGAGAGGTTCATGAGAATCTCTCTTTCTCTCTCATTTTTTTGTGTGGAAGGGGGTGTCGACCACCCCTCTTCTCCTCTCATTGGAGATCAGAGGTAATCAGAACCTCTAGTGCAACTGCCAGAATCCGACACCACGCTGGAACGACTGTTTGCAACCGCATTCCCCCCTCCCCCATTCAGTTCTATTGAAGGTGGTCAAAACTGCCCTGTCGCTGGAGGCGAGCCCAACTCTCACCTGCATCGCTTCCCTGCTGCCAGCTTGGTGGTTGGAGGGCCACCTTAGCAACACTGTGGTTCAGGCTGATGGCTGAACGACTGCTGCCACCACTGCCGGTTTCCCCATGGTGCTGCCGGACGTCGTCATCTTCCTCTTCTTATCTTCTTCTTGACAACATTGTCAGAGCTATGCTCGGTCCACTTTTGCACAACATCATGCTGGTGAAGGCATGTGGTGTGAGTTTTATGAAAATGTTTTTTAAAATAATATTTTTAATTAAAATCAAGTGAAAGTCAGACACCAAAAATATAAAAACCGGCTCTCACAAGTGGTGGAGTTCAGGTCGATCTCAGAGAATGAGAAATACTTTGTATTCAACACACAATCTAACTACTTTTTATTGCCAAAAATAAAAATCAATTTATTAAATTAACAAGGAAGAGAGTGCAGCCCTCTACGAAGGACTTTAAACAATAATTAACGGCCTTATTACAACCCTAAATAATTTAATAAATAAAAAATAAAAAAACTAATTCTAAAAGAAAGAAAAAATGTCTTCAGTGATTGAGTCTTCTTGTCTCTCTTAAATTGATTTGCTTCCCTTTTTTGCCTTCCTTCTTCAGGTAATGCTTGTTTTCTTGAACTTTTGATTCTCTGAGGGTTTCTTGAGGGCACTTTTTAGAGTTTGAGGGGACCTCAAAGGGCACGAAAAGGGGCTCATTGCACGTTCAAATGCTTTCCTATAAAATACAAACACAAACCACAGAAGTACGAAAGAAACTAAACAAAGATTTACTAACTCACAAAATAAATCAACAAAATCAAGATTTAACTAACTAAAAACAAACTACTAACAAGAACTAGATATGAACAACCTAATAACAAACTATCACTAAAAGACAAAATATCGAAACAACCTAACTAACAAGAAACTAATTTTTAACCAACTAATTCAAGAAACTAACTAATTCAAGAAATCAATTAATAACTAATTGAACTAATTAAACATAACCTATATGGTGTACGGTTTTGCAACAATCTAAACTATAACAAATAAAATGTATGAAACATAAAAACTAACCTATGATTATTGAATAAAAATGACTAAGCTAATACCTAACAATTACACAATGTGAACTACCCACTAAATAATAGAACCTATAGGTTAAAATCTGATTAATTTGTAACATAAACTAAGGTATTCACTAGAAACAGACGTTGACTAAGAAATAATGTTAATCTAACTAAATAACCTAACACTTAATCTAACCATTGGGAGAGTGAGAAGATGTAAACACCCCAAATTTTCCTTATCCATTCTTAGATATATCCCTTTGTACAATGCCAACCCTGTTAGGTCAGTGTAGGAGTCCAACCCCAAGTTTGTGTCAGAAAACTACTATTTTACCCACTTTCATTAGAAAAAATTACCATTTTACCCCTAGGTCATCACAGATCCTTGGTCAGTCGAAGTCAGCCAAGCCCATTCTCAGTTCAGAACTGTCAGAATATCAATCATTCCAAGCTCACCTGGTTTCACAGTGAACAAACCACTTTTCATTTCTGACCATTCATGTCAAAATAGGATTATTTCTTCAAAAATAAACTCATTTCTCACCCAAATCCAAGCCAATTGTCTTTGAGTCAACCATTCTCAGTCAATCCTAGTCCTCTGAGTCTAGCCTGAGCTCACTAAGAGTTCAAGTGCTTCAGTTTCAGTTTAAAACCACGTATAAGTGTTCATGAGCCCATTTCAGCTCATTTAGCTTAAATTAAGTTGAGTCCGGTCAGTTGAGCTAGTGTTCGAGCTTCAATTTTAGTTCATCTCAGTGTTACTGACCTTTGTTCCAGCTCAAACCCAGCTCTGGACTGTAATTCACTTCACTCCAGTAACCATTTTTTGTCATTTATCTAAATATGACAGTTTTTCTTGATAATTCAGTTGAGGAGTTCAGTTGAGTCAGTGTCTTGTCAATCCATTTGAGTCCTGAAACCCTCAAACCCAGCTCAATCTAGTTCAGTCCAGTTCAATCCAGCTCACACCTCAATTTTTAGTGTCACTCTGGATCGACAGAGACAAAAATCATCTCTTAAACCATTTTGCCCATTTTTGTTAAAATTATCACTTTTTGAACTGGTACAACTGTCAATCGAGGTTTAATATCCAAATTTCTTTATTCAGGGTCTGCATTTTGCATGACATTTTATATCATTTCTCATCATTTCATAACATTTCATCACATTTCATTTCATTTTCGAGGTTCAGAACTCCAGTTTTATAAATTCTAATATAGATTGAGTTTTAAAAGTTTTCATAAATCAATTTCAAACCCTGGGTTTCCAAAATTGACCTTTTACCCCTAGGATTCTAAATTTAGAAATATTTCCTCAAGAAAAATAATCTGGATTTCTTTCAAACTCAAAATTTCAAATTCTAAACTAGATTTGCTTCGCAACGGGGTATAGAACTTCAAATTCTGAGCTCATTTCAAAAACTATCAAAAATAGCTCATTTTGTCCATTTTTTTTTTGAAAAGACTATTCCACCCCTCTGATCTTCAAAATGAATTTCAAAAGTGTGCCCACTCTGAGATGGCCTCTTCATTCACATTTACATTTTTTATTCTAAAATAAAATAAAAATAAAAAAATAAATATATTTCCTTTTATTGTGTTTTTTTGTATATTTTATCTCATTTTTGAAATATGGGACCCACAAAGGGGGGGTGACCCCTCTAGCTCCCTCTCTCTTTCCTTTTCTTTCCCTCTATTTCTTTCCCTATTCTTCTTCTTTTCTTTCCTTTCCTCTCTTTTTCTTTTTCTTCTTCTTCTTTCTTTCTTCCTTCCCTTTCCTTCCTCTTCCACCTTGGTCGAACCCCCGCCCTACCCCCTATTTCCCTCTTCTTCCATTCTTTCTTCTTTCTTCTTCCTCTTCTTTTTTCCTTTTCTCCTCCTTCCCTTTCTTTCTTTCTTCCTTCTCCTTCTTTCCCTCCTTTCTTTCTTTCCCCTTTCTTTGTTCCAGCCCCCTTAAGACCCCTCTTCTTTCTATTCTCAAGGGATCTCACGCTCAACCCTGGGAAGTTCTCTCTATTTCTCCAGCATTCACTCTCTATCTCTCACTTCTCTCCCCCTTTAGCTCCTATACTTCTCTCTCCACCTCTCTCTCCCATTCAAAGCAATATAGCAGCCGGTGCTCTCCCTTCAGCCACCTCTTCCAAGGACTCCCTTCAGCCAGCCATCTCTATCTCCAACCACTTCCATACTGGCGACAACAACAGCTCCATTACAGTTCCATCACCTTCAACACCTCTAGCACCATTGGCAGCCTCCATTGCAATCCATCTCCAGCATCAAGGCAGCCACAGCTCCTCCATTAGTAATCAAATCCCTCTCTGTCTCCTTCAACTATTGCAACTCTAGCAGCCGATGCCATCTCCAGCAAGCTCCTCCCCAATCAAGGCGGCAACAACACACCATCATCATCAGCTCCAACTTCCATCGTTGTAGCATCTTCAGACTTCAAGATTGAAGCATCAACCTTGGTTGCAACTACCACAATTGCATCCACCACAACTGCAACCTCCTTCAGCCGATACAAACTAAGTCCCAAGATATTGAGCCTATTTTTTTTAAATTTTATTTTACATTAGATAAATCCAATTGACGCCTATTGAAGTGGTGGATCTAATGTAAAGTTCACTTAAAAACCTAGACTTAGCATGATATGCTATATTTAAATGATAGAAGCAAGCGGATTTCGGTTATTTCATGAAAGTAGTCTATACGAATGGGGTGATTCATCTATTCGATGGATCAAATCCCCCATTTCGATAGTCAACATCAAGATGAGTATCATATCTCCGAATTGTTTTGTATTTTATTTTATTTCTTGAAGTTTTTGCATTGACACATTGCATTTAGATTCATTTTAATAGTCAAATAATTGTTTATTCATATACTATAATTTCGTCAGTATTTTGTTTAGGATTTACAAGTTTTTAAGTTTGTTTGTGTGAAGACCAGTCGTTATTTCATATACAATTTCTCATCAATAAATCCCAAAAAAAATTATGGTAGTTAGGTTTATTTGTTCATGATCTCATACCAAAAATCTGGATCAATTAGAGTTCTGGAACCCTATTAAATAAATCGAATCTCAAACCATGATTTTACCCTTCTGGAAATTCTGAATCTTATTTTAGCAGACTTGTGGATCTCGAATCTCTACCCTAGACGATTTGATTCATTCCCAAAAAAATACAATGGATCCCTGTTAGAACTTATTGTTTTCCAGTATTTTCCCAGATTTTTTCAAAGAGATTTGGCCTCTGTCCAAAATTAGATCTTTCACCCTTCTGTGAAAATCTCAATTTCTGCTTGTTAGGGTCTAGACCAACCCTAATCGGCTGTGACGCTTCAATCCGTAGGCCGGATGTCAAAACTTCCAACAGTGGAGTTATTCTTAGTGAACTCTTTTATCATTTCTCAGAATTTTAGGATTTTTAGGGTTCAAATTTTTAATTTTTTAGATTTTATAAATTCACCATTGAATTCCCTATTAGATAGATTTTATTAGAATTAGCGGTTTGATAAACCTCTGTGTCCATCCAATCTGTATGTCTAATTCCAAAATAATCAAAATAGGAACTGTTACTCTGTGTGTCAGGGACATTCTCCCACAATTTCAGTCATTTTGTCTACTGTTTGTTATTTTTCCCATAATTTTTTCCGAAACCTGTCAGTTTGCCCTAAGTTCTAGAGTCACCAGATTTCGATCCGACTTGCCGGAGCTGTCAAGTTCTGACCATAGGTCAAAAGTAGAATATGTAAAAGGAAAAAATCTTTGCCTAACTGTCCTCTATCATCCCATAAAATTTGGAGGATTTCTATGGTAGTTTAGTACCCAAAATTCAGTTTAGATTTAGAGTTTTAGGCAAAAATCTTGATTTTTAGGATTTTTAATTAATTTCTATATTAAAAAATAGATTTTCGAGTTCCATTATGCTTTTAGGGTTAGTCTAGGTGTCTTTGGTGTAATTTTGAGCACATTTGCCTTGTATGTTAGTTAACTTTTAAATTCAAAGGCGAAAATCAAGCGAAAATTTGACATTTTGTGATATTTTTGCAATTTTAGTGTTTTAATCATAAATATAAGCATATCATGTCATACTAGGGATAATTTATATCTCATTTGCATTTTAATTTCCCATTTTTGCAAAATTTATTTCAGAAAACCCTGGTTTCAAGGCCATAGTCTTATTATCAGGGGCATTTTGATCATTTTAACCTTAATTTCGAAATTCCAATCTTTAATTCTCTAAATTTCATGCATATCATCATATTGCATCATATTGTGTTTCATTTTATTTTATTCGATTTTCAAATTTCCAAATTTTATAAAAATTCTTTTAGAAAACCCTGATTTCAAGGTCACTAGAGGTATTTTGGTTATTTTTACTCAAATTTTGAATTTTCAAGTTTATTTTCGAATTTGATTACTTATTTCTCATGTTTATATCAAAGGGGGTATGATTTGGGTTTACATTTGAATAATATCTGATATTTTCTAATATTTTCAGATAAATCCAGATAAATCTATATTTCTATGCTAACATATTTTCTAGTTTTGCAGGAACATTCAAAAAGAAGACTTAGCTATTTTACTTATTATTCAATTCAATGTAATATCAAAGTTATAATATTTGGAATACGATTTATATTTTCTGCAAATTTCAATATCTGATGTATCATTCATGCACATTTTTCCAAATCCACTATGGTTAACACGAATGGCACGAGCACAAGCTCTTAGGGAGTTGACAAACTCGATGGAATTCGTATTTATGGCTATAGTCAGAATACGAATGAAACCCAGATTTGTGATCTTCGTACTAGCCACATTCAACCTACACTCGTAGGCTAACTTCAAAAATGCACTGCATTTCTCAAAAACTCAAAAGGATTTTCTCAATTCCTTAAAAAATTATCTTTTAAATTCATATTCATTCATTTAATTTGCATCATTTTCAAACTCATTTCCCAATTCCATTTTAGAGAAATCGATTTTCTCAGAACTTTCTAAGTCTTTCTTAGGATTTGATTTTCTCAGAACTCTGAGTTTTCAAATGACATTTCAAAGTATTTTCCAAGTTCAAATCATGACTTTCCAATGTTTTGACATTCTCAATATTATTTTTAAAGTTCAAAAATCATTTTTCTCAAAGATCTGATTTTCCTGAGAATCCATTTTCTATTTCAAAAGTCATTTTCCAATGAACTTCATTTTCCCAGAATTCTCAAATCCATTTTAGAAATCGATTTCCTCAGAAAAGCAATCAAAATCTCAAAATTAATTTTTCTCAAAGTCCAAGTTTTCCTGAGAGTCCATTTTCCAATGCAAATTTCTGGTCTCCAATGAAATTCAATGATTTTCCTAGGAATTCCCTTTTAAAACACTTTTTCAGTCATTTTCCTCAATTTTCCAAAGCAAACATCATATTTCTCAAACTTGCATCTTTTCAAAATTCCATAGCACATGCCTGATTCTTTGTGCATTCTAGGAAAATAGAGCATAGATATTTGAGTCAAGTTAAAGCACACATTTAATCCTTGGTTCGATTACCCCTGGTAAAGGTGCCAAGAACGGTCGAACCTCATACCGATAGGCGGATCCCATTCCACAGAATTTTCCCGTAAATTTTTCAAACGGAGGCGAGTAATTTTCAAAAACCATTTTCAAAACTTTGGTCGAGTTTGACTCACAGAATTGTTTCTCTCTCTTGCAGAGGGAGGAAATTTTTTTTACGATGATAACAGATTTGGCAACTGTGATGGGACCTGTCTTCGTCTGATCAATTATGTGCTTTAACTTAGCTAAATTATCAAAATCGTGTTCTATGGAATGTCAATTTTTACTTTTTGATATCATGTGAACCTAGGAGCTTAAACTCGAACCCAGCTGACATGGATTGCATGTAGACTAGGCATGGTTTGGTAGGACCAATTGAGGAGAACTATTCATGCTCACTTAGACTTAGGTCTTAAATACAACACTCCTTAATCTAGGATTTGTATGTAAACAATGATTGCTTCTTCAAATTTTTCAAAATTTTATCTCTTTAGGACTTAGAGCCCTCTGTTTGCTTGCATGTGCTCATTTTTCAAAAACCACCCCACCTATGTCTACCTGGTCTTCACGTTGTTGGGCTCTCTTCAAGAACCATAGTTCGAGACAGAGCCTCACAACTGGGCCACTTATTTGGGCTAATGCCCCCCTCTCACATACCAAGGGTCATAGTCCAACGTATATTGGCAGATGCTCAAGGATATTGGGAAGACACAAGCCTAGAACCAGAGATGAATTTTTATGCCACATACATCGAGCCTCGGCTCGAGTATATTGGCATAGCATGATTGGACACAGCTGATTTGAGTCTAGAGTCAGGATTAGGGACCTGAAGCTCTTTCAAAATTGATACATTTAGAGTCAACTTCTTAGAGAATGTTGTATGTGCATAATTGTATTGTGTAAAATATAATTGTCTTGTAGTTATTTTCTCTTTTATTCTCTCATATTTTTCTAATTTTTCAGAAAATCTTTCAAAATATCCTCATTTTCCATTTTCATGAAATATTTCCTTTATTTTTTCCTAAAACCCTGAATGATTTTCCAAACTATCTGTTTTCTCTCAAAACTCCAGGTGATTTTCTATTCTTCTGTTCCTCTGGACTTCAAATTTCCAGCATTTCATTTTATTTTGCTCGTAATTTTCAAAATTCTTGTATTTTTCCTAAGTCTAATTCCAATTTTCCTATCTTTTAGTCCAATGGCATCCAGTCAGCTCGACTCTGTCTTTTCTAAGGGTCACATCTCCCATGAAGTGCGACAAGGTCTTCCTGAGCATCGAACTCTCAACACCGGACCCTTCTTTTCCCGGTGGTACTATACTTGGTTCAAGAACTTCTCCCGTATGTTTCTAGACCACTTGAGCGATTACGGGTTAGAATTGACATCCACAGCGGGAAAGTTGACAGTCAACGACAATCTAATTCATGCACTAGCAGAGCGGTGGAACTCGTACACTTGTACTTTCTGGTTCCCATGGGATGAGATGACCTTGCTGATGGATGAGTTTTCAAAGATAATGGGATTGCCCGAGCCAGCCGGTCAGCCTGAAGATCTACTTGAGCAACAATTCTTGACCAATGTTAAGAGTTTAGATCCCAAAGATGCTTTAGCTCGCATGACAGGGCGTAAGTCTTGGCCACTGATTGAAGAAAATGGAAATGAATATGTGAACCTGATCGAGATCTACCGACAGTATGGGGCATTCGTAGAAGTCAGCTCATTATCCAGAATAGCTCGAGAGAGAATTCAGCATGCGATGGTTTTGTGCACTGTAGGACTCGCCTTCTTTCCAGACGAACAAAATTATGTAGACATCAGGATAGTTCAACTTCTAAGAAGATGGGGAAGTCGACAGACCAACCATCTCTCAATATCCATGATCACACTTTCTTTTCTATACCGAGGGTTGACTCATTTCATACTCGGAGAGTCCATTCTAGTAGAAGGATGCACTTACGTGCTTTAGGTTCCTGATTGATCATCTGTAGGAAGAAGAAGTGGTGTGGGACTACTTTAATCGAGAGTTATCACCTCCTAGATACACCTATGCATACGGCAAACGGTTCAAGCTACTTGGTTCATTCTTCTGCACCTACTATCATCCAGAGTGGTGTGTCCGACAGTTTTCCCAGAGACAGAAGCGCGTGGAGATGCGGCTGCTATCAGGAGTTGTTCCAGAGTTCGACCTTACATCAGCACAGTGGTCTGAAACATACCATTCTGCCAGATATGGCTGAGACTCTTTTGTTACTTTTCCTCTTTTTTCCGGTCCTCGTGTCTCTGTTGATTATCAAGAGTGGTGGCAAATTGTCTGTCTGCCCCCTCTTTCTCAAGTTTATTATTAATGCAATCATGTTTTCCCTTCAATGAATAAAAACTCTTTCAAATTCTTTATTCTTGGTTTGACGACCTCGCCTAGGTAACAAGGCATAATTTTCAGTTGTTTATTTTTTTTGTAAAGGAATGACAACACAATTGTCGTAATCCCAGCGACAACTCAATCCCTAGTAATGGGATATTCTTTCAATTGTCTACCAAAATTCTCAGCAAATATTTTCTTCCAATTAAAATCTCTCTCAAAAGCCTAACCATCAACTTTGCCCTGCAGAGAACATTTGCAAAAATCTAGTAGTCCAGACGAGGTCAGGAAAGAAGACTGCAGAGTACTCAATGGCTTCAGAAGAAGAACTAGATTCCCCACGGTTAGTGAAAAGTCAGAGAAAGCAAGCAGATGATGGCATCGATCCTCAAATGTATGCCATGTTTAAAAAGATGATGAACAAGATGCTGGCGGAGCAAGCTGAAGCTAGTACAGAAAAGACCCAGGTCAAACAGAAGGCAAAAGGCCAGGTAGTCAAGAAAGTTTTGAAGCTATCCAAGAAACATATTCAGAATACTGATACGACAGATGGAGAGGAATCAGTAGAGGACACAGACGAAGAATTAGAAACTCAGCAGATATTTCGCAAATCCACTCAGGGGTAGGGGTCAGCCCACAAGTTTAGAGAATAATCTGCCAATGATTCTGACCAACCACAACTCAAGGATGTGGTTAAAATGGTTAAGGACATGCAAGCCTGCGATAAGGGCAAGAAAGTCTTCATCAGTGAGGACTTCTATGATGGTTTGGATGGGGACGACAATCTTGAGAATCTCTACAGAAAGTTCATCAAATTTAATAGATCTGGTGACCCAAAGGCACATCTCACCATGTTCTTTGCTGAATGTGCAAAATTCAAGCGGGACAATCAGGCTCTCTTTCTTTGTTTCCCTCGCAGTCTAGAGGGAACAACTGTAAAGAGGTATTCAGATCATGTTAATCCCATCAAACTGAAAGAGTTCGACAAAGTGGTGAATCTTTTCATCGAGAGATTTTTGTTTAATGCTGAGGCACTTTCGACTCTCAGTCATCTCTGCGGCCTTAAGCAGAAAGAAAATGAAAAGGCCAGAGATTTTATTCACCAATGGAGGTCGGCCTGCAATAAGATGAGAGATCCCATATCGGAGGGGCACGCTTTATCCTTGATCCTGAGCAATTTTTTACAACCCCTAAGAGGTCTCATTTCTACTGCACCGTCAAAAACTTTCATCGAACTGACAGAACGATCCAAGTGGCTCAAGCTAAGCATGGAAAATAAAGTTTATGAAGGCTTCATCTTTACCAAGGGTAACAATCAGAATGAGCAGAAGAAGAAGACTCACTTCACTCTTTCTGCCAATGATAGCAAAAGCAATAAGAAAAATCATGATAACTATTCACAGGGATCCAAGGGCCGAAAAAGAAAGTTCTCCAACAATGATAAGCCTCTTCAATCTAGTCCTTACCATAAAGAGAAAGATCAAGAAAAGCCAAAGCGCAAAGATTGGAGTACGGATCGAAAGTTCACCCCTCTGAACCAGACACTCGAAAGTATTATGGAATACATGCTCGCAAAAGATATGATCTATTTACCTAAAGCAGCTTATCCCGCAACAATCATGGGAAGATTCAAAGAAAAAAATTGCAAATTTCATCGGGCAGTAGGGCATGACACTGAGAATCGTTTCGTCCTGAAGAATATCATTCAAGATTGCATCGACAAGAATATCCTTATTGAAGATGAGGACGACACTAGTCGGCCATCCTGAGCAAGTTTTCTAAGAAATTGACAATGTCAAGACTATGTTACTTTTATCATTTTGTCATTTTGAAGGGACAATGCAGTCCCAGTTCTCTTATCAATTTGTTATTTCCTTCTTCAATGCATTAATAAATTTATCAATTTTCCTCATGGCCTGACGCCATCTTTTATATTCCTCCTTTGCAAAATGTTCAATGTCTTCATACAAAGGGTAACCTCTTTCAGAGTGCCTCCCCGATCAATCAAGAAGCTCATTGTCAGTTTTTTTTACGTCGTTATCTTCAGAGAATTCTCGTCAAATATCAATTACTTATCCTTTCGTCCAATATTTTATTCCCCAGTTACACTAGGGCATTTTTCTTGAATTTTTTTTTTAAAAATGTTTTGTATGCAGGCAGGATCAAACAAATCTCTCATTTTGCACACGTGCACCCATTTACATCATTTTGCATTCATTTGCATATATTTGCATTTGCATATATTTGCATTTGCATATATTTGCATTTGCATGCATACATCTGCATTCATCTGCATTTGCATCAAGCTTCCCCGCTCAGGTTAGGTGATAAACCAAAATCATTTTTCATGACTTCCTCAAAATGCTTCTCAAATTTATTTTGTCCCCATTCAGGAAAAGGGGATAAACCTGAAAGCAAATCACATATAGATGAACTATGATCCATTCAAAGCCCACAAGTTGAACCCTTCCTTCTTAAACTGTAATCCTTAGGTTAAATCCCTACGGAATTGATAGTTCGTAGGTCGAACCCTTGCTGAATTGATGTGATCCCTAGGTTAAATCTCTATGAAATTGATAGTTTGTGGGTTGAATCTCTGCTGAACCGATGTGATCCCTCGGTTAAACCCCTATGAAATTGATAGTTTGTAGGTTGAATCCCTGCTGAATTGATGTGATCTCTAGGTTAAATCCCTATAGAATTGATAGTTTGTAGGTCAAATCTCTGCTAAACCAATATGATTTGTAGGTTGAACGCCTGTCAAACCAATATAGTTCTTAGGTTGAACCCATTTGTGAACCCAAAGTCCTTCTCAACCCCGGTTCTTTGGTTGAACCCCTTTGGAACTAATCTCACTGTAAAAAATTTGATCTATAGGTTGAAGTCCTCCTGATCCAATATTTTTTATTATCCTTAGGTCGAACCCCTTTGGATTGGTGTTTTTCAGAAATGTGATCTGTAGGTTGAAGTCCTCCAGATCCAAGTTCTCAGGCTGAATCTCTACCAAACCCATGTTGTTCTCAATGAACCAATGTCGTTCTCAATTGAACCAATGTCCTTCTTAGAATGAATCCCTATTGAACCCATGTTGTTCTTAGTGAACCAATGTCGTTCTCAATTGAACCAATGTCGTTCTTAGGCTGCATCCCAAGTGAACCCATGTTGTTCCTAATGAACCAACGTCGTTCTCAATTGAACCAATGTCGTTCTTAGGATGAATCCCTACTGAACCCATGTCGTTCCAGTGAACCAATGTCGTTCTCAATTGAACCAATGCCATTCTTAGGCTGAATCCCTACTGAACCCATGGTGTTCCTAGTGAACCAATGTCGTTCTTAGGCTGAATCCCTACTGAACCCATGTTGTTCCTAGTAAACCGATGTCATTCTCAATTGAACCAATGTCGTTCTTAGGATGAATCCCTATTGAACCCATGTTGTTCTCAGTGAACCAATGTCATTCTCAATTGAACCAATGTCATTCTCAATTGAACCAATGTCGTTCTTAGGATGAATCCCTATTGAACCCATGTTGTTCTCAGTGAACCGATGTCGTTATCAATTGAACCAATGTTGTTCTTAGGATGAATCCCTATTGAACCCATGTTGTTCCCAATGAACGAATGTCGTTCTCAATTGAACCAATTTCGTTCTTAGGCTGAATCCCTATTGAACCCATGATGTTCCCAGTAAACCAATGTCGTTCTCAATTGAACCAATGTCGTTCTTAGGCTGAATCCCTACTGAACCCATGTTGTTCCCAGTGAACCAATGTCGTTCTCAATTGAACCAATGTTGTTCTTAGGATGAATCCCTACTGAACCCATGTTGTTCCCAATGAACCAATGCCGTTCTCAATTGAACCAATGTCGTTCTTAGGCTGAATCCCTACTGAACCCATGTTGTTCCCAGTGAACCAATGTCGTTCTCAATTAAACCAATGTCGTTCTTAGGTTGAATCCCTACTGAACCCATGTTGTTCCCAGTGAACTAATGTCATTCTCAATTGAACCAATGTCATTCTTAGGTTGAATCCCTATTGAACCTATGTTGTCCCCAGTGAACTAGTGTTGTTCTCAATTGAACCAATGTCGTTCTTAGGCTGAATTCCTACCGAACCCATGTTGTTCCTAGTGAATCAATGATATTTTTGGTTAAACCAATTCGAGTTCCGACTCGATTTTTTTTTTCCTTTAAATTCTAATTCTCCTTCGGAGATCCAAGTTCTGACTCAGATTTTCTTGTCAAAACTCAACTTTCGAGTTGATCTTTTATCAAATACCGAATCTTCTCCTTTGGGGAAAGGAGAAGAGAATTTTTGTCATTGATGCGTTGAGTCGTGCTTCAAATGCTCACTTTCATGAAGGATTTCAAGAACATTTTGCCAATTTGTCGTCAAATATTTATTGATTTCAAAATCTTTATTGCACAAAAGAATTACCTCAGAATACTTTCAGTATTACTTCTGAAAGGACAAAGCTTTCACGAAGAAGGATTCAAAATTCAAAATCTTTCTATTGGTCAACCAAAAGGGTGAAGAATAAATTCTCGATATAGCCAGCAAAGAAAAATCAATGTTGTTGGAAAGCCACAAGTCATCGATATTGATCGCAGTCAATAGCATATTTTAAAGATCATTCTTGTGGAAATAAGGCAGTCAAAATATCCTGGGTGATACAGAAAAATCCACTCAATTTCCATATCTCCTAAATCATTTAAGCTGCAATTAAATATCTGCAAATGGGATCTCTCAATTGTCATCAAGTTTAAGACAAATATGAGAGTTAAACCTCCGGGGCCAAAGAAGATTTGGATCATCTCCAAGATGAAGGAGTTTATGACGGATCCTTTCAGAAAAAGTTCTGACCACCGCCAAGTTGAAGGCAAATGCGATAAGCCTCCCAACAAACCCTAAAAGATATTTTATTTCTGCTATCATCAAGAGATTTCCAACCAATGAGCCAATACCATCAAGATAATCTTTGAGGCAAAGAAGGATCGAAACATCTCCAAGTTGAAAGAGTTTGTGACGTACCCTTCCCCAAAAAGAGAGAAAAGTCAGGACATTTCCAAAATGAAGGATGATGTAATCCCCAAAAACCCAAGAGAGCTCCAATTCTGCAAAAAAAAAAGAGTGCAGAAAGATCTTCATGAGAAAAGAATCTCAGGATGTCAAACTATCAAATTTGCCAAGAATCATCTTTAATTTTGTGAAATTCTATTATCAATATTCTTTCACCAATTGCTTTTACAATGAGAATTCTTTCTTTTTTTATCATATCAAGGAAATTGATAGCCTCCTTGAAAGAAAGCCAATGGCAAGCAATTTGAATTCGAATCTTGATTCTACGGAGTTAAGCCCAATCGGAGATAATACTTCAGGTAGAAAAGAGAGAATATTTTCACACCAATGAGCATCATTTTCAATTATTTTGAATCAGCAATTTTCAACATTTTGACAATATTTTCTAGCTATCCTAGCGTGAAGTGAGAGCTTGTTGTCCGCTTTTGACACATCCTGACACCATTTGTTATCTCTTTTAGGACTTGATAACGGGAGTTTTCAAGATTTCTTCCCTTCTTTGATATAATCTGAGCGCCTAGGCTCTCAGATTCGCACATTTTTTTGTGTTCCCACTGCCCCACCATAGACAGTCCAATTTCGGCTTGAGGTTAAGCCACCAATCAATTTATCGCAAAAGGTCATCAATTTCAAAAGTTATTTAGTCTCAGCAACGAGGTGCCCAAAATCAAACCCCTTTTCAAGCTTTAGGGACCCCCAATTTTATCCTTTTGCAAAACTCTTATCGGATTCATTGTGTGAAGGTCTGAAGGTTTCATCATGGGTTCTTCTTTAGAGAATCTCATCATTTTCATTCCCAGTCAGGTTAAGGGTTAAACTTGAGCCTTATTTTGATGAGGTATTTCATTTCCTAGTTAGGTTAAGGGTCAAACCTGAGCCTCGTTTTTACATGAAGTATTTCTCGTCTCATCCAGGTTAAGGGCAAAACCTGAGCTTCACTTTTTTGAAGAAAATTTTTCTTCTTTATTCTCCATTCCATATCTACCATTTTTATTGGGGCAAAATTCTTCATACCCAATCAGATTCTTCCAACTGGGGCATTTTTATAGCCCAAACTTGGTGTGTTTTTTTTTTCCACTAAGCTCGGCCCTAAACCAGCTTAGTAGAAAAAAGGGGCATCTATAAACACCCCAAATTTTCCTCATCCATTCTTAGATATACCCCTTCGTGCAATGCCAACCCTGGTAGGTCAGTGTAGGAGTCCAACCCCAAGTTTGTGTCAGAAAACTACCATTTTACCCACTTTTATTAGGAAATTTACCATTTTACCCCTAGGTCATCCCAGACCCTTGGTCAGTCGGAGTCAACCAAGCTCATTCTCAGTTTAGAATAGTCAGAATATCAGTCATTCCAAGCTCACCTGAGCTCACAGTGAACAAACCACTTTTCATTTCTGACCATTCCTGCCAAAATGGAATTATTTCTTCAGAAAAATAAGCTCATTTCTCACCCAAATCCAATCTAATTGTCTCTGAGTCAGTCATTCTCAGTCAATCCTAGTCCTCTGAGTCTAGCCTGAGTTCACCAAGAGTCAAGTGCTCCGGTTTCAGTTCAAAACCACGTCCAAGTGTCCATGAGCCCATTTTAGCCCGTTTCAGCTCATTCAGCTTAAATTGATCTGAGTTCGGTCAATTGAGCTAGTGTTTGAGCTTCAATTTTAGTTCATCTTAGTGTTACTGATCTTTATTCCAGCTCTGGTCTGTAATTCACTTCACTCCAGTGACCATTTCTCACCATTTCTCTAAATATGGTAGCTTTTCTTGATAATTCAGTCGAGGAGTTCAGTTGAGTCAATGTCTTGTCAATCCATTTGAGTCCTGAAACCCTCAAACCCAGCTCACACTTCAATTTTTATTGTCACTCTGGCTTGGTATAGACAAAATTCACCTCTTAAACCATTTTGCCCATTTTTGTCAAAATTATTACTTTTTGAACTGGTACAACTGTTAATCGAGGTTTAATATCCAAATTTCTTCATTCAGGGTCTACATTTTCCATGACATTCCATATCATTTCATATCATTTCTCATCATTTCCTATCATTTCATAACATTTCATTTCATTTTTGAGGTTCAGAACTCCAGTTTTATAAATTCCAATCCAGATTGAGTTTTTAAAGATTTCAGAAATCAATTTCAAACCCTGGGTTTTCAAAATTGACATTTTTACCCCTAGGATTCTAAATTTGGAAATATTTTTTCAAGAAAAAGAATCTAGATTTCTTTCAAACTCAAATTTTCCAATTCTAAACTGGATTTGCTTCTCAGTGGGGTATAAAACTTCAAATTCTAAGCTCGTTTAAAAAACTGTCAAAAATAGCTCATTTTGTCTAATTTTTTTTGAAAAGTCTATTCCACCCCTCTGATCTTCAAAATGAATTTCAAAAGTGTGCCCACTCTGAGATGGCCTCTTCATTCACATTTACATTTTTTAGTCTAAAATAAAATAAAAAAAAATAAATATATTTCCTTTTATTGTGTTTTTTTGTATATTTTATCTCATTTTTGAAATATGGGACCCACAAAGGGGGGGTTGACCCCCCTAGCTCCCTCTCTCTTTTCTTTTCTTTCCCTATTCTTCTTCTTTTCTTTCCTTTCCTCTCTTTTTCTTCTTCTTCTTTTTTTCTTCCTTCCCTTTCCTTCCTCTTCCACCTTGGTCGACCCCCCCCCCCCCCCTTATTTCCCTCTTCTTCCATTCTTTCTTCTTTTTTCTTCCTCTTCTTCTTTCCTTTTCTCCTCCTTCCCTTTCTTTCCTTCTTCCTTCTCCTTCTTTCCCTCCTTTCTTTCTTTCCCCTTTCTTTGTTCCAGCCCCCTTAAGACCCCTCTTCTTTCTATTCTCAAGGGATCTCACTCTCAACCCTGGGAAGTTCTCTCTCTTTCTCCAGCATTCACTCTCTATCTCTCACTTCTCTCCCCCTTTAGCTCCTACACTTCTCTCTCTCCCATTCAAAGCAATATAGCAGTCGGTGCTCTCCCTTCAGCCACCTCTTCCAAGGACTCCCTCCAGCCAACCATCTCCATCTCCAACCACTTCCATATTGGCGACAACAACAGCTCCATCACCTTCAACACCTCCAACACCAGTGGCAGTAGCCTTCCTTCCTTGGCAGCCTCCATTGCAATCCATCTCCAACATCAAGGCATCCATAGCTCCTCCATTAGTAATCAAAGCCCTCTCTGTCTCCTTCAAATATTGCAGTCGGTGCCATCTCCAGCAAGCTCCTCCCCAATCAAGGCGGCAGCAACACACCATCATCATCAACTCCAACTTCCCTTATTGTAGCATCTTCAGACTTCAAGATTGTAGCAGCAACCTTGGTTGCAACTACCACAATTGCATCCACCACAACTGCAACCTCCTTCAGCCGATACAAACTAAGTCCCAAGGTATTAAGCCTATTTTTTTTAATTTTATTTTACATTAGATAATTCCAATTGACACCTATTGAAGTGGTGGATCTAATGTAAAGTTCACTTAAAAACCTAGACTTAGCATGATATATTGTATTTAAATGATAGAAGCAAGAGGATTTTGGTTATTTCATGAAAGTAGTCTATACGAATGGGGTGATTCATCTATTCGATGGATCGAATCCCCCATTTCGATAGCCAACATCAAGATGAGTATCATATCTCCCAATTGTTTTTGTTTTTGTTTTATTTCATGAAGATTTTGCATTCACACATTGCATTTAGATTCATTTTAATAGTCAAATAGTTGTTTATTCATATAGTATAATTTCATCAATATTTTGTTTAGGATTTACAAGTTTTTCAGTTTGTGTGTGTGAAGACCAGTCGTTATTTCATATATAATTTCTCATCAATAAATTTCAAAAAAAATTATGGTAGTTAGGTTTATTTGTCCATGATCGCATACCAAAAATCTAGATCGATTAATGTTTTGAAACCCCATTAAATAAATCAAATCCCAAACCTTTAACAGTGGAGTTGTTCCTAATAAACTCCTTTGTCATTTCTCAGAATTTTAGGATTTTTAGGGTTCGGATTCGTAGTTTTTCAGATTTTACAAATTCACCATTGAATTCCCTATTAGATAGATTTTATCAGAATTAGAGGTCTGATAAACCTATGTGTCCATCCAATCTGTAAGTCTAATTCCAAAACAGTCAAAATAGAAACTGTTTCTCTGTGTGTCAGGGACATTATCCCACAATTTCAGTCATTTTGTCCACTATTTGCTTATTCTTCCATGATTTATCCTGAAACCTTTCAGTCTGCCCTAAGTTCTAGAGTCGCCAGATTTCGATCTGACTTGTCGGAGCTGTCAAGTTCCGACCATAGGTCAAAAGCATAATCTGTAAAAATAAAAAATCTTTGCCTAACTGTCCTCTATCACCCCATAAATTTTTGGGGATTTCTATGTTAGCTTATTACCCAAACTTTAGTTTAGATTTAGAGTTTTAGGCAAAAAACTTGATTTTTTGGATTTTTAATTAATTTTCATATTAAAAAAGTATCCAAAAATAGATTTTCGAGTTCCATTATGATTTTAGAGTTAGTCTAGGTGTCCATGCCAAATTGGGTGCAATTTGGAGCTCATTTGCCTTGTGTGTTAGTTAACTTTTAAATTCAAAGGCGAAAATCAAGCAAAAATTTGACATTTTGTGATATTTTTCCAATTTTAAGGTTTTTATCATAATAATAATCATATCATGTCATATTGGGGATAATTTATATCTCATTTTCATTTTAATTTCTCATTTTTGCAAAATTTATTTCAGAAAACCCTGGTTTCAAGGCCATAGTCTTGTTATCAGGGGCATTTTGGTTATTTTGACCTCAATTTCAAAATTTTAATCTTTAATTCTCTAAATTTCATGTATATCATCATATTGCATCATATTATGTTTTATTTTATTTCATTTGATTTTCAAATTTCCAAATTTTACAAAATTTCTTTTAGGAAACCCTGATTTCAAGGTCACCAGTGGTATTTTGGTTATTTTTACTCCAATTTCAAATTTCCAAGTTTATTTTCAAATTTGATTACTTATTTCTCATGTTTATATCAAAGGGGGTATTATTTGGGTTTACATCTGAATAATAACCGACAATTTCTAATATTTTCAGATAAACCTACATTTCTGTGCTAACATGTTTTCTAGTTTTGCAGGAACATTCAAGAAGAAGACTTAGCTATTTTACTTATTATTCAATTCAATGTAATATCAAAGTGATAATATTTGTAATAAGATTTACATTTTCTGCTTAGAATAGGACTGCATTGCATATAGTTTAATTTCTGCAAATTTCAATATCTGATGTATCATTCATGCACATTTTTCCAAATCCACTATGATTAACACAAATGGTACGTGCACAAGCTCTTAGGGAATTGACAAACTCGGTGGAATTCGTATTTATGGCCATAGTCAGAATACAAATGAAACCCACATTTGTAATCTTCGTACTAGCCACATTCAGCCTACACTCTTAGGCTAACTTCAAAAATGCACTGCATTTCTCTAAAACTCAAAAGGATTTTCTCAATTCCTCAAAGAATTATCTTTCAAATTCATATTTATTCATTCAATTTGCATCATTTTCAAACTCATTTCCCAATTCCATTTCAGAGAAATCGATTTTCTCATAACTTTCTAAGTCTCTCTGGATTTGATTTTCTCAGAACTCTGAGTTTTCAAATGACATTTCAAAGTATTTTCCAAGTTCAAATAATGATTTTCCAATGTTTTGACATTCTCAATATTGTTTTCAAAGTTCAAAAATCGATTTTCTCAAAGATTTGATTTTTCTGAGAATCCAATTTCCATTTCAGAAGTCATTTTCCAATGAACTTCTTGATTTTGTCAGAATTCTCAAATCCATTTTAGAAATAGATTTCCTCAGAAAAGCCATCCAAATCTCAAAATCAATTTTTCTCAAAGTCCAAGTTTTCTTGAGAGTCCATTTTCCAATGCAAATTTCTGGTCTCCAATGAAATTAAAAGATTTTCCCAGGAATTCCCTTTTCAAACACTTTTCCAGTCATTTTCCTCAATTTTCCAAAGCAAACATCATATTTCTCAAACTTGCATCTTTTCAAAATTCTATAGCACATGTCTGATTCTTTGTGCATTTTAGGAAAATAGAGCATAATTTAGATATTTGACTCAAGTTAAAGCACACATTTGATCCTTGGATCGATTACCCCTGGTAAAGGTGCCAGGAATGACCGAACCTCGTACCGACAGACGGATCCCATTCCACAAAATTTTCTCACAAATTTTCAAAACGGAGCCGAGTAATTTTCAAAAAACATTTTCAAAACTTTGGTCGATTTTGACTCGCAGAATCGTTTCTCTCTCTCGCAGAGGGAGTGGAAAAAAATTTGCGATGATTACAGAAGAGAGGGGCAAGAAGGAGGGGGCATGAACTCTAATATAGAAAAAGTCTCCTCTTGCTGGAAAAGATGTATTTATAATGCTCTAATTAGGTTAAAACAAAATTTTCAAAAATAGTCCAAAGATTTTTAATAATTTTCAAAATAGGGTCTCTTATGAAAAATGTGTTTTTCTAAAAAATACAACTTTCTAAACTAATTAATATTGGATAATTCAAACCTAACCTAATTAAAATATAATTAAGAAAATCTAAAACTAATAAAAATACTAAAAACACAGGGTAAGCTTTGAAATACACAATTTTCTAATAAATTCAATTTCAATGCGGTTTCTCAAAACTAACAAAAAAAATGGGTTTTTAAAGCATTTTTTTATTATATCATGCATAAATTAAGATGAATAAAGTGCAAATATTATGCATGTTCAGCCTGCACATGACCGACGTCCCTTCTTCCTCTTGCTCGCACACCTTGGATGACTGGAATCTCACTCCACCGCTATCGTTGTCTATCAGTTTTTTGTAGATGTTTAGTGTCGACTACTGCAACCATGTGTGGAAGGAGGCCATCAACCCTAGTTGTCGTCGGACCTGTACAGTGGTGCAAACCGAGCAAACTGCTGCCACCTTTGACAACACCTCCTCCTTCCTGTTGCTCTGTCGGACAAGGGACATGAGTTGTCACAACACCGAACGACCATCGCCACTCCAACCCATCGGCCATCGCCGCCCTGTTGTTGTCATTATGATAGCTGCTGCACCAAAATTGGTGTAGAGCCATCATTGCATGTGTAAGGGTGCACACCTTCCCATACATGGCACGCTTCCAGAGGCATACGCAAACCCTCACCCATGTTCATTATCATACACTTTGTCGTACTTAAGAAGTAGAGTCATAAAATATTTTGAAGAAAAATCCTCTTTGGCATTTTTTGAATTTTTTGCTTATTTTCCTCGTATTTACACGATCTATGAGGTAGGGAAAACCACTCAAACTCATGTAGTTATACGGTTCTAATGCACGTGTAAGTAGTGTAGAAACTTGTTTGCATGAGATATTTTGTAAAATGAATGTTTATAATACGTATATGTGATTTAGATATATATTATATATAATTTTATGCATGTGGATACCATTACTCACATGTTCAAGTTTTACGTAAACTTGGTTGTTTAAATGCTATATGCTTGAAATATGTATAGGTTTTGTGGATGCATGTGAATAACATTACTCACATGTTCAAGTTTTTCTTAAACTTAGTTGTTTAAATGTTACATGATTAAAATACATATTATTTTTATGTATGCATGTGGATACCCTGACTCATATGTTTAAGTTTTATGTAAACTTAGTTGTTTAAATACTATATGCTTTAAATACATATAATTTTTATGTATGCATGTGGATATCATAACTCACACACTCAGGCTTTACGTAAACTTAGTTGTTTAAATGATATATGCTTGAAATACATATAATTTTTACGAATGCATGTGGATATCATGACTCGCATGTTTAAGTTTTACATAAACTTAGTTGATTAAATACTAGATGATTGAAATGTATATGATATTTACATATGCATGAGGATTTTATGACTCACATGCTTAAGTTGTACGTAAACATGTTTGATAACATACTCTATTTTATGAATACATATGGTTTTTATGTATGCATAATGTTATATGACTCACATGATTAAGTTTTATGTAAACATGTTTGATAATATGCTCTATGATGTGAATACATGTAATTTTTATGTATACATGATATTATATGACTTTATATGACTTACATACTTATGTTTTGCATAAACATGTTTGATAACATGTTCTATGATGTGAATACATATGGTTTTACGTATGCATAATGTTATATGACTAGCATATTTTAATGTAAACATATTTGATAACATGTTCTATGATATGAATATGTATGGTTTTTACATATGTATGATGCTACATGACTCACATGTTGTAGTTTTACATAAACATGATTAATGACATGCTTTATGATGTAGATACATATGCATGAGGCTACATGACTTACATGCTTAAGTTTTACATAAATCTAGTTGTCTGAATATTTTATGATGTCCATATGCCTAACTATGAGCTTGAATTTACGTACACATGAATATGCACAATTCAAGTTTTTAGAATATTGTGAACACCCCAAAATTTTCAAAGTTTTATAAAAATGTCCTTTTCGCCCCTTGGGCCCATCTTCTGAGTAATCGGGTCAATTTTTAAAAAAAAACAAAGATTCCATTCATTCCTCGGATTCGTTAGGAATCGGACTCAAAGTCTTATCTCTGATCCAGTTTTGATCCGAATCGGATCCAAAACTCGTATCCTGAAGAAAATTTCCTAAATCAAACCCGAACTCTCAGAAAACCTTCTTTTTGAAAATATTTCTCAAAAAATTACAAAAAAAAATATAGTTTTAAAACCTTTATTTTTCTAGTTTTAAAGTTTATATGTCAAAAATATAAAAATGTCAAAGGTCTTTTAAAGCACCTTTTTGGAAGAAATCAGGTTCGTATAAAAACCCTTTTTCTAAGGGGTCTCAATTTGGAAATTGCACAATATTAAAAGGGCCCCCTTTGCAAATCGACTTTTAGGGTTTCTTTGAAGACCCTTCGTAAGGAAGGGGATGGGAGGATAGCGCCTTTCTCTCTCTCTCTCTCTCTCTCTCTCTCTCTCTCTCTCTCTCTCTCTCTCTCCCCCATCACCCACCGATTACCCTCCTTCTTCTTCCATCGTCGATCCCCAACGGCATGGCCCCTTCCCGAATCATCTTCCCCCTCTTTAAGAGGGGCACAATGGGGAAACATTAGGACACCGCCTCTTCACCCCCCGCACCCCTCGTCTCCTCTCAATCCATTTTCCACCTCTACATCTTCTTCCCTTCGATCGATCCGCCTTCACCTCAAGATTTCCCTTCTTCTTCACGTATTCTCCTTTTTTTTCCTTGAGTTCTTCCCCTCAAGGCCACTGAAGAAGCCTCCTTCTCCTCCCTTCGGAATCCCTACAAATCGGAGAGGATCAACTCCCCCTTGCGAAGCTACAGCCTATAGGAGGCGTTGCTCCATCCTAAATCAAAACCCAGCGAATCAGCAGAGCTCCAGCCCCTTTATTGTTCAAATTAACCAGAGAAAGAGGATTATCAACAACAGTGGGGCCTCGCTGAAGAAAGCCGACGAATCCCACAGCAAAGCCACAATTCCAGCACCCATTTTCTTCTCGATTCTTCTTTTGATTTCCTCTTCCTTTCTCGGGTCTCCTTTTGATCGGACGAAGGAGATCAAGATCTACAACAATAGCAAAAGGTATGTAGTTCATTTTTTTTCCGTCTTATTTAGATTTTCCAAAGAAAGTTTCCTTTACTATTTTACTTTTCTGTATCTCTTTGTCATTATAAAGGCATTGGAAGCATGATCGACCTGTTTATAACAGGATCGATCTACCTCTTAATACAATCTTCTGTTTATGGTTTAATTTTTCCATTGACGCCTTTGATTTACTTTGTCCCGTGGATGCACGCCTTATAAATGCTACTTGCATATAGCAAATCGGATTACATAGTGCAACTGTAAAGGAATGAATCATTCCGATACTTTTTTTTTATCTTTATTTTTTGTTCTTTTCGTTCATTTTGTTGATTACATTGCTTGCTAATCCTTGTCGTAGTTGATTTCTGATTTTCATCCTGTTATCCTGATTTACATGGGAGTTTGGATCCCTCACGATAAAATAATCTGCACCTTTGTTGATTGGATTTGTTTTCTGTTAGTCTTGGTTATCGATATGCATTTGATTTCTTGCTTTTACAATGCCCGATTCATGATTTTCATTTTGCTACGTTCATGTCTAAGACATTATTACTGTATTTTGTTGATGTTTTAGATTTCTGAGGTTTCATTTTTCATTATTAATATCGTCCCTATATTTTTGATGAAACATTCCGCACATTCTTTTAGATTTTATGGTTCATCCATTTAATTGCTTTCTCTGTTATTGCCCCTATTGTGATAATAGTCACATTGATGTACATCCTCCTATTTCGGCTCGTCTGCGTTTGTATCTCCAGTCTTATGCATTTTAGAATTTTCAAGGATTTTCAGTATGGCTACATTGTTACGTTCTCATTACGGGCAGTGTAAACTCGATTCAAAAATTCTTGGTCATGCCATTGTCATCCTATCTTGCATCCAACATGTTTTTGATTGCTTTCCATTGTTATCCTCTGATCATGCTTCATGCCTTTCTTCTGCTATTCATTGGAATTTGTCACTGATCTCTCAAGTTCGAAATACTTAAAGCAATTTATTATGGAAAATGGTGAGAAGTTCATCGGCTTAGCATCTGTACTTTCACATTGCATCATATTCCTGTTTGATATCACTATTGCATGTTTCATTATAGTTATATTTTGCTTCATCATTTTGTTTTATTGTTTCCTTATACATTATATTTTATCTGAGTGTGACATTCTATTTTCTGTATTTCATCATTTTCTCATATCTGTATATAATTGTGGATTCAGCATCCCACTGATCACCTGTGTGTTCTGTATATAGCCTTTGTACATTACGTTGTTTTGCACTTGGTCACCTATGTAGTTTTTGTTTTTTGTATTTTAATTTTCATTTCCACTTTGTTAATTTCTATATCAGTGTTAATGTTCATTTACATTCTCTTACCTATACATATCCAGACAAGCTATATCATGGAATGACCACTGTGGTCATGCAAGATTTCTGTTTTAGCAAACTTTAAGTAGTAGATTGCAATCATATAATCCAGGGACACATGTTTCTTGATTACTCATTTCCCTCTTACTCCAGCAATTCCAGTACCATCAGGTCATCATCCTCACACACCACTAGCGTCAGATCCACATTAGGATTTCATTACATTAATGGCATCACATTCCATCATTCCCTATTTGCTACTCAACGCAACAAAATTTGCATTGTGGGGATTGAAATAACTTTATGAAATCTAGGCACATTCTGATAATCCACGAAGTTGTTGCCCTGGATTTCCTTTCATCCATGGATGATTTGCTAAGAAGGAGATCTGGTAGCATTTGTACCCCCGACTTTCGCTTATCTACTATAGCTACCCCTCCAATGTAACCGTGGAAACTACTTCAACATCTAAATAGCTCAGAACAGAGTCACATTCTGATTGATGATTTTTGGAAAAAGAGAATTTATATGACATGGAGGCCACAGTGAAGATAAGTTGTTGAAAGTCGTGGTGTTCGCATGATAAGAAACTCTACATTAGATCTTGATCTAATTGCCCTGATCAGCTCATTGAAATTGGTGAAAGTTGCGTAACAGTTGATCAACTCATTGAAAGGGTAACAGATTTGAAGGATTTCCGAGCACGAATGCAATGACTAGATGTTATGGATTTCTTTTGGGTTGGTTGTGCTGCTGCATTACAAACTGTCAGTCCTTCAGATAAGTTTTCCTCTTGCACAGAATCATATATGAAAGGGCTGTTACTTAGGTTTAAGCTTTTATTGTTTTCTTGTAATGTTAGCAAGATCATATATTTCTTGATTACATGATACAGATCAAGTGTTCAAATTCTACCTTCACGCTTTCATAGCACTGCACTTCAACTACACAGTACATTTTCTGCAACTACCTTCTTTCAACGGTTTGTTGAGAATGGTAAAAAAAAAAATCAACAAACTCAATGCCATCTTATGCTGTAGCACTATTATTACAGGAAATGTATAAGAGGAAAACTAACATCTTCAGATCTGTTTACAAAACTTGAAAGTTTTATAAAGCTCTCTTATGTTTTCTTATATTGCTAATATTTATTGGAGATCTCCAGGAATCATGGGACATTCGAATTGGGTGGGGTGTTGTGATCCTAGCCGAGTTCTTTGCACTCAATGCTGCTGACACGGTTCATCGTGTAAGAACATTAGTTCTCAATCTTGTTCCACTCTTGAAGACGCACAATTCCAAAATATGTTGTTGTTGAAAGATTATCTGCAAAAGATGTTATTCACCATCATTTGAGGTGTCACCTGCTGCTACAGCAACATTAGCCATCACACCTACTTCTCCTCAATAAGGTCACCACTTTAACACTAACTGCCACCATTTCTCTACACTTTCCTGCACCATCTCCTAATATATGTCTTCAGCAAAGTCCCTGTTTTCCTTTACTTACATATCCCAGCAATTTCTGTATAATATACATATACATTTCAGTTATCACATAAAATCCTTGATTTTCTTCACTGGCATTTTTTTTGGTATGTTTAAATTTACTTGCTTTGTACTTTAGTAAATGGTGATTTAGTTCAATGACATTTACATAAGTGTCATGTTTTAGTAATGCTTTTATTTCACCCTCTTTTTCTTTGTCAATTTAGAGCCTTCAGGCTAACATATACATTCTCTCATCCCAAGAGATATGTTTTCCACCCAGCATCAGATAGATATTCGAACATTCCATCACCTTGCACCTCAAATACAATGTGATATTTCCTTTACACATGTATCTTTTACCTTGTACTAACTTACATTTTGCAGGAAATATATGAAAAAGTGTTATTTTTCTTCTTAGATTAGGATTTTAATTCAATAATGTAATAGTTAGATATCAATGAGAATATTTTATTTTTAGTATAAGATTAGAATGTCTGAGCATATATATACTTGTTTCATGTCAATTCTCCATTTGATTTCTCAAAAATTCACAAATGGGAACACGAATGGCACGTGCACCATTTTATAAAAGGTGATTAATCCTAAGTTGACGATTTACATCAATGGCCATAGTCAGGATGTAAACAAAACTTAGGATTTTCATCTTTTATAGAATAACACTGGATCCACACTGGATCCTTTTAAAAAATCATCATACTTCTAAATACTTTCTTCTTTTATTAGAGTTTAATTTTAAATTAGCTCAAAATATATATCAATGGTCATAGTCAGGATATATTGAGAGTTAATTTCATTTTAAACTCTATAAAAGCACCAAAATATATTTCATTCTTCACCTGAATTTAGATGTGATTATTATATAATACATTCAATGACCATAGTCAAGGATGTATTATATCTTCAATCTCATTCACTTAAAGAATGAAATATGCTTTTTAAATCCAAATTCTTTAAATTCATTCATCATTTAGGATAGAATTGCATCATATTTTAAAAAAATTCTTTTTCAAAGCTCCAAGTGGTTTTGAGTATCTTCTTAAAATCAATCCTTAGTTTTAGATTCAGATTCAATTTCTATCTCATTTTCAAAAATCGATTTCAAAGTCCAAATTGACCTTGAAATTTCAAATTCATTTTGTATTCAAAACTTTAACTTCGAATTTCAAAATTCAAAACTTCAATTTAACTTTGAAGTTTTTGATTCATCTTCTGATTTCAAAATTCAAAATTATTCTTTATCTTCAGATTGAGTCTTGATTCTCAGTTCAAAGTTTTGAGATTGATTCTAAATCTCAAAGTTCGATTCTGTGCTAAAGTTTTAAATTCAATCTCGTTTTTTCAAAACCCAGACCCATCTTCAAAAGTCCCATTCGGACTTTCAAAATCCAAATCCAAAGTTAGATCCCAATCCCAACTTGGATCCAGATTTTCAAATGCAAACTCCACTTTTGGATCTCAGACTTCAGATCCAAATCCATTTTAGGATCCAGAATCCAACTCCATCTTGGATCTCAGACTTCAGATCCAAAACTCATTTTAGGATCCATAATTCAATTTTATCTTGGATCTCAGACTTCAGAACCAAATTTCATTTCGAATTTCAGATCCAATTCCATCTTGGATCTCAGACTTCAGATCCAAATTCCATCATTGGATCTCAGATTTCAGATCCAATTTCCATTTAGGATTCTAAATCTAGAATTTGATTTCATCTTGGATCTCAGATTTGAGATCCAAATTCCATTTAGGATCCAGACTTTGGATTCAAATTCCATCTTGAATTCCAAACTTCAAATCAAATTCTATTCCCAATTCAAACTTTCAAATCCAATCCCATTTTATTCCAGATTTCAAAAATTCAAGTTTATCTTGATTCCCAGAGTTTCAAAAACCAATTCCATCTCTCAATTCTATTTGGATTTCTCAAAGTCCAAATTTCATCCTGATTTCAAACCTTAAATCTAGAAATCAATTCCACTTCAAATCCGAGTTTAAAATTCAAATTCAAAGTCCATTTCTGACTTTGAAGCTTCATTTCTTTTTCTCTCATCTTCCAATCATTCTTTTCAAAATTCAAAGATTTATTTTCCCAACTCTGATCATTTCAAAGACTTAGAACTTCAAAATATCCTTCCTAATCTATCTTAAGTTCTAAGTTAGATTCAACCATTCAGAAATCATTTCTTCACTCCATTATCAAGTTTATCTCAGAAACACTTGGAGATTTCCAAATCATTTCTTTTAAAAGAGCATACATCCTTGCATTGCATAAGTATGATTCTTTGTGCATTTAGACTTAGAATAAATTCTTAAATAATCTTTTAGTAAAGCAAAAAGGCATGAATTCGACCCTTGGTTAGATTACCCCTGGTAAAGGCGCCAGGAACAGTCGAACCTCGTACCGATGAGCGAATCCCGTCTCCCAATTTTTCTGCAAATATTTCAAAATGGAGGCGAGTTATTTTCTTAAATATCTTCAAAATTAAGGTCAAGTGAGACCCCCACAAAAGAATTCCTCTATCTTCTTTCCTTTCTTTTCTCTTCTCTCTTCTTTTTCTGTCTTTTATTTCTCCCTTCAAAAAGGAGAAATAGGGATTAGAAAGGAAAAGAGAAAGAAAGAGAGAGAAACCACAAGTGGAAATTTTTTTGCGATGATCACAGTTTTGGCGACCGTGATGGGACCCGTCTTCGTCCGGTCAAATTTATGCCTTTTCTTTTGCTTTGATATCATCTAAGTCTTTATTCTACGAATGTCAGCTTCATTTTCATGCAAACCTTAGGAGCCTAGACTCTGTCCTAACCTGACATCATTGCATATAGGATTTAAGTATGGTTTGGTAGGACCATATTGAGGAAATTATTCCATGCTCACATTAGACTTAGGTCTGAAATACAACTCTCCTCAAATTCTAGGGATTGAATGCAAACAATGTATGCAAGTGTATGCTTTTCTTCATTTTAATCTATCTCTTTAGGACTTGCATTAGAGCCATCTGATTTCTTGCATGCTGAACATGTTTTTGAAAACATCCCTACCTGTATTGTCTCAGTCTTTACGTTGCTGGGCTGTCTCATTGAACCATAGTTCGGGAGAGAGCCTCACAACTGGAGCACTTATTTGGGTTTGCGCCCCCTACCACGTACCTAAGGGCCATAGTCCGATGTATATTGGTAGGTGCTCAAGGATGTTGGGAAGCCATTACCTTAGAACCGGAAAAATACTTCTATGCCACGTACTTCGAGCTTTGACTTGGGTATATTCGACATATCTTGATTGGAATCAGATGATCTAAACCCTAGAGTTAGGATTAAGGTCCTATCAGCCATTTCAAAATATTGCATTTAGAGTCAGCCTTTAGGGAGTGTTGTTTGTGCATCCTTGTTTGTACATCTGTGATTATGTGATATTTTATATTTTCCTTATATATTTTCCAAAACCCTGGGTATATTATTCAAAATTTCCTCTTTGTTTTCAAAACCCAGGTGTATTTTTCTTTTCTTCTTCCGGTTTCTTCAAATTCTTTGATTCTGCCTGCAATTCCTCAAATTATAAATCTTTGCCATCTATTTTCAAAAATCTTTTATATCCTTTATGTATCTTCTAAATTTTATTCCTTACCCTCTTTTGTAATAAAAAGCTCCTTTGACCAGAGATATCCTTTTCAAAATAGCATTTGTTCATATTTTGTTTATTCTTTCTCATAGAGAAACAATGCGATTGTCGCAAATTCCTGTGATGACCCAATCCCTAGTAATGGGATACCTTTTGTCAATTTGACTTCTTCCTTTACCAAAAATTCCTCCAATTTTTTTCTAAATATCCCATCTTCTTCTACAGAGAGAAAATTGATATTTCATCATGGTTCAAACAAGGTCAGGAAAGAGAACAACCCCAAGCAGTGTCGGAGAAATGAGCTCCCCAAGACCGGTAAAAAGGCAGGATCAGACCAGCGAAGATGACATTGATCCATCCATGTACATGATGTTTCAAAAGATGATGACCAAAATGTTATCAGAGTTACCCGAGTCAAGCGCCGAAAAAAAGCTAGCTCAGGAGACAACACCAGTTACATTCTCTGAGAACATTGAAGGCAACCATGGCAGCAGCATCATGACAAGACCTAAGCTCAGCAGAAGCAACAATGAAGGCAAAAAGGGAGGTTCCTTTAAGCAGAATAACCAACCTCTCCAGTTCAGTCCTCAGCAGAAGATAAATAATCAAGAAAAGCCAAAACACAGAGACTGGAGTGTTGATCGAGAGTTTACCCCTCTAAACCAAAAACTTGAGGCTGTTCTAAAATGTCTGCTTGTGAAATATATGATCCATTTACCAAAAATTGCCAATCGTCCGGTAATCATGGGCAGATTCAAAGGACGATTTTGCAAATTCCACCGAGCAGTAGAGCATGACACGGAGGATTGTTTTGTTTTTAAAAACATTGTCCAAGACTGCATTAATAAGAATATTCTGGAAGAAAAAACAATAGACCAGCCGACTGTCCAAACCAAACCTCTCCAATCCAACTCCGGGAAGAAAGTAGGCACTCAAAAGAAACCAAAACATGAAGGTTGGGATCGTGACCACAAATTCACTCCTCTCAATCAGCCCCTCGAAAAGGTCCTTGAGTACATGTTAGGCAAAAGGATGGTTAAACTCCCAAGAGTTGATGACCCCTCAGTCACCCTCGGAAAATGGAAAGACAGATTCTGCAAATTCCACCAGGCTATAGGGCACGATGTTGAGCGATGCTTCGTCTTCAAAAATATCGTTCAAGACTATGTTGACAAGAATTTCACTGTTGAAGAAGAAGAAAAACATCCAGCAGTCCTGACCGAGCCATTTCCGGACCACTCAAAGAATTGATGAAAGCCAAAGTTTTTCTGCTTTCGTCCCTTTTTCTTCAAATCACTTTGTAGGGGCGAGTCAGCGCAGTCTTTTGTGACTTTTTCGTCATAGCACTTGTAAATATTTCAGTTTTGTTATCAAACTTTGCTTATCAAATGAAATGTCAATTTTTCTTTATATCTTTGATATCCAATACTTCCTTCTTTTGCCATACTGGGGCATTAAATTCCTGTTCTTTTCCAGAATGCAGGACAATCCTGACATCATTCATGAGAGAAATGATATTACCTATAAGAGTCTTTCAAAAATCATAATATTTTTAAAGTTTCTGCGAAGTCCTCGTTATGATAACCAAAAGGTTCAAATATTTTGATCCAACCTTTGTCAAAAATCAACCCTCATGTTGTTCATATTTTCAAAAATAGATTTCGAACCATTGCGTTAAAAAATCAACCCTCGTGTTGATCATATTTTCAAAAATAGGTTTCAAACCATTGCATTGAAAAATCAACCCTCGTGTTGATCATATTTTCAAAAATAAGTTTCGAACCATTGCATTAAAGAATCAACCCGCGTGTTGATCTTATTTTCAAAAATTGATTTTGAACCATTGTTTCCAAAATCAAATCTATTGTTGATCTTCTTTTCCAAAAGGTAGGTTTTCAAACCATTGCCTTCAAAAACAATTTTGACCCTCATGATGATCTCTCATGATTGATTCCCTTTCAAAGATCAGCTCTCGTGCTGATCATTCTTCTCACGGTTAATCCTCTTTCTAAAAATGGTTTTCTCATATTCTTCTCTCACTTTAAAGATCCCACATGCAGGCAGGATCAAATAAACTCTTTTCTCAACTTTTATCAAAATTTTCATTTATCAAATCCTCTTTCAGTCTTATCAGTTTTATTCATCCTTATTAATTTTTATTAAATTTTTACATGTTCATTCATCTTGTCAATTCTTATTTCAAAAAGTACCTTTTCAGGCTAAGGGATAAAACCTGATGTCTCTTTCCCATGAGGTATTTTCTTTTTTCTTCTTTTTTTTCCCGCTCAGGTTAAGGGATAAACATGAACCTCGTCCCACGAGGTCCTTCTTCCTTCAGAATAAGGGATAATCCTGAAGTCTTTCATCGTCTTCCAAGTATCCTCAATTTTCCCACCAAATTCCTACCAATTTCTACCAGACCTTTGTCAATTCTTTATTATTCTTTTCCCATTCAGGACAAGGGATAATCCTGAGACCTCTCGTAGGAACAATAAGGCTACCTACGAGAATTCTTTTGCAACACAAGTTTCATCAATCTTTATTTCTAAATTTATGCCCATTTTCCTTTATTAATTCTCCTTAAAATCTATTTTTTCCCATTGAGGATAAGGGATAATCCTGAAACCACTCATAGGAGCAACAATGCTACATACAAGAATTCTTTTACAAAGATAAATTTTCATAAATTTCCTTGATTCTTCTCTCTTGTCAAATCTTCCATCAATTTCTATCTCTTCTCGTCAGTTCTTCTCAAATTTTATTTCTTCCCCATTTAGGATAAGGGGTTAATCTTGAAAATCAGACCACATACAATTAACCATGATGGTCTTCTTCATTGCAAGTCAAATAATTCAGTCCTCGAGCTGGTCATTCCCAATCCTAAGATCCGGTCCCCGCACTGCCAAATTTTCAAAGTTAAATCTTCTGATTAAAACTTTCTGTCAAAAACCCGAGTTTCGACTCGGGCTTCCTTTTCTGAATCCAATGCTCGTGTTGGAACCAACCATTTCTTCATGAATTCAAGTTTTCAAAACTCGGGTTTCTCTTTTATCTTTTGTTTTGAAGATCTGAATTCCCACTCGGGGTTTTTCCTTTATTTTTTTGTTTGAAGTTTTGAGTTCCGATTAGGACTTCCTTTTGGATCCAATGCTCATGTTGGAACCAATCGTTGCGTCAAAGTTTTGAATTTTTCAAATTCCTCTTTTATCTTTTGTTTTGAAGATCCGAGTTCTCACTCGGGTTTTCCCCTTCTTCTCTTTCGTTTGAAGTTCCGAGTTCCGACTAGGACTTCCTTTTGGATCCAATGCTTGTGTTGGAACCAATCATTGCGTCAAAATTTTGAAATTTTCAAATAAAAAAAACTCTTTTTTTCTTAAAGATTTGAGTTCTCACTCAGACTTTCTCTTTTATTCTTTCGTTTGAAGTTTTGAGTTCCGACTAGGACTTCCTTTTGGATCCAATGCTCACGTTGGAACCAATCGTTGCATCGAGAATTCGAGTTTTCCAAACTCAAAATTTCTCTTTTATTTTTTATCTTGAACATTCGGGTTCTGACTCGGGTTCTCCCCTTTATATATTCCATCTTCCTTTTTAAATATTTGAGTTCCAACTTGGACTCTCTTCCTTTTCAAAAATCTCAAACTGCCAGGTGGGACCTTCTTCCAAAATCCAGCTTTCCGGCTAACCCATTCCAAATTTCAAGATTCAGGTTTATTCTCTTTAAAAATCTTTCTGTACCCCTTTAGGTTAAGGAATAAACTTGATGCCTCCTACTAACGAGGTATTTCTTTCCTTCCTTCCCCATTCAGAATAAGGGGATAAATCCTGAAAGCAGACCATATACAGTTAAGATGTGATGGTCCATTGAATTCAGAATTTTCATCCAGAATCTTTACTTTCTAAATTCATTCTGAAAATCTAGCTCATCTTCGCAACCCAGTCCTCGCACTGGTTATTTCTCAAACTCTTCAATCATATATGGAGCTCATTTTCAAAATACGGTCCTCGCACCAATAACTTCTTAAATTCAACCTTCTGATCAAAGCTTTCCTTCTAAAAATTCAAATTCTGACTTGAACTTCCCGAGATTTGATCTTTCAAAAGGATTCAACTTTTGCTGGTCATGTATTTTAAAAGGATCCAACTTTTTGTTGGTCATGTATTTCAAAAGGATCCAACTTTTGCTGGTCATGTATTTTAAAAGGATTCAGCTTTTGCTGGTCATGTATTTCAAAGGATCCAGCTTTTGTTGGTCATGTATTTCAAAGGATCCAGCTTTTGCTGGTCATGTATTTCAAAGGATCCAGCTTTTGTTGGTCATGTATTTCAAATGATCCAGCTTTTGTTGGTCATGTATTTCAAAGGATCCAGCTTTTGCTAGTCATGTATTTCAAAAGGATTCAGTTTTTGCTGGTCATGTATTTCAAAGGATTCAGCTTTTGCTGGTCATGTATTTCAAAAGGATCCAGCTTTTTGCTGGTCATGTATTTCAAAAGGATTCAGCCTTTGCTGGTCATGTATTTCAAAGGATCCAGCTTTTGCTGGTCATGTATTTTAAAGGATCCAGCTTTTGTTGGTCATGTATTTCAAAGGATCAAGCTTTTGCTGGTCATGTGTTCCAAAGGATCTAGCTTTTGCTGGTCATGTATTCCAAAGGATCCAGCTTTTGCTGGTCATGTATTTCAAAGGATCCAGCTTTTGCTGGTCATGTATTTCAAAGATCCCAGTTTTTACTGGTCAGAATTTCCAAAATAAAAAATTTAGCTCAAGGTCTCATCAAAATCTATATTGAGCGATTATTTCACAAAGAATTCGTAAAAACTTTGCCAATTTGCTAAAATCATATGTTGATTCCAAACATTTTATTGCACAAAAGAATTACCTCATATTACCTCTAGTATTCTTTTCAAAAAGGTGAAACTTTTGCGAAAAAGAAGTAAAATTCAAATATTTTCCTGTTGATCAACCAAAAGGACGTAAGAAATATCCTCGATATGATCAGTGAAAGAAATCTTCAATGATGTTGAAAAGCCAGAAGCAAATTGATATTGATCATGGCTATGAGGCATGTTTAAAGACGACTTTCTGGCAATCAGGCAGTCGAAATATCCTGAGCGATAAAAAAAAGAATCCACTCAATCCATGTCTCTTTATCAATTTAAAGCTGCAATCAAATATCTGCAAAAGGGATCTCTCAATTGTCGTCAAGATGAAGACAAATATGCGAGTTCGACCCCCGGGGCCAAAGAAGATTTGGATCATCTCCGAGATGAAGGAGTTTGTGACGGATCCTTCCAGGGAAAGTTCAGATCACCGTCAAGATGAAGGCGAGTGTGATGAACCTACTGACAAACCCTAAAAGATATTTGATTTCTGCTATCATCTAAAGACCTTTTGAGCCAATGCCATCAATAGAATCCCAGAGATAAAAAAAGGATCAGAACATCTTCAAGATGAAGGAGTTTGTGACGTACCCTTCCTCGAAAAAGAGAGAAAAGTCAGGACATCTCCAAAATGAAGGATGATGTCAAAAACCGAGAAAGTTCAGTGACTCAAAAAAAGTGCAAAAGGATCATCATGGCAAAATACCCAGATATCAAACTGCCAAAGTTGCCAGGAGTCCTCTTTTCTCATGCGAAATTCCTTTATCAATATCTTTTCACTACTTGCTTTTATAAAATTAAGAATATTTCTTCTCTTCTCATATTAGGGAAATGAAAAGCTTCCTTGAAGAAAATCATCAGTGCTAAAATTTGGAATTTGACTCTTAAAAACCGAGGAGTTAACCTCGATGGAGGAAATACTCTAGGTAAAAGAGGGAATATCTTTTGCACATACGTGCACATTCTCAAGCATTTGAGTCAACTATAATTTTATCTTATTGGCAAAATTTTCTAGCTATTCCAAGAATCAAATAAATATTCAATATACATTTTGATGCAACCTAGCGTTGTTTATATTTTTCAAAAGAGATGCCTCCTCCAGGAGAAGTATCTCTTCCTATCCCATCACGATATCTTCATTTGAGAACTCTGTATGGTTGTACCCACTCAGGATAAGGGTCAAAACTTGAATTTTCTGCGAAAGGTCATTAATTTCAAAAGCTATTCCAGTCTCAGCAATGAGACGCCCAAAAACATCCCTTTTTCCAAGCTTTAGGGAATCTCATCTTCCTCCTTCCGCAAACCCCTTTCGAATTTGTTCGTCCAAACTCCGAAGGTCCCATCTCGGTTTCTTCATTCAAGAAATCTGTATGGTAGTTCTCACTCAGATTAAGGGTCAAAAACCTGAACTTTCTGCGAGAGGTCATTGATTTCAAAAGTTATTTCAGTCTCAGCAATGAGATGCTCAAAATCATCCCCTTTTCAAAGCTTTAGGGAACCCTATCTTCTACCTTTCGCAAACCCTTTTTTCGGATTTGTTCGTCCAAACTCCATATGTACATAAAAGCAGTGTTTATGGCAGATTACTAAAGGAATGCTTCCACTGATCCTAGTAGATGAGCAATGACTCCCTGTAAAAAAAAAAAACTATCGGCTAACTATGATATAACCCCCCTTGTTGAACATATGGCCAATATGTTGATGTTGCATACTCGGATGGCACAGATTTGAATTCCCTCATTGCAATAAGATCACTCAATGGGATTAATGTAGAATGGGTGTCTGTGGATGATCACCCTAACAGCATGTGATACTTCCAACTTTCGAATGAACGAATCCATCCGATTGCTCAAAACTAATCAACCAAGCCAAGGTGGAGATACTGCCCTAATGAACATCACATGAGGATAGTTGATAACATGAATCAAAGCTAACAAAAATAAGAACCAGAGATCAAGATACAACAGAAAACGACTGAAAAGAGAGAAAAAAAAAAGAAAAGAGGAAGAAGAAAAAAAAAAGTGAGGCGAATTGTTGAATCAAGGAATGCAAACGATACTATCGTGGCTTAAAATTTGCGGAACGAAAAAGGGATCAGCCTCCTCTGGCTCCATCTTGCTGGTGCGTCACCGTCCAGAATTAAATCGACCTCCCCTCTCAGGAAACCGAGAGCATTGTGATATTTAAAATGCGCCGATATGTGAGAAATCAATAGAGCACAGGAACGTCGTGATGAATACCACATAGATCGAACAAAATTAAACAACAATATAGTGGATAATACTGAATGTTATACTGAAAGAAAACACTGCTGTAATAAACTTAACATCGGAGGACCAATCAAACGAAACCTGTTATAGAAGAAAAAAAATAGAAGAAACGAGAATGATGATGATAGCATTATATCAAAACAGGGAATTAGTGATACAGAGACAAAAAAAAAAAAACACATTAAAAGGGATGGTGGGGAATTCAAAAAGGAAATTCAAAACAAATTGTAAAAAAAAAAAAAGAGAGATGGTTGATATTTTGGAATGATATTTTTAAACAACATTTTTCAATGAAATACATGGGAAAATCGTCAACCAAAGATATAAAACCGACTTTCAACCGAAGTGGCGAGTACGGGTCGAATCCACAGGGAACGGGAACATTCTGAATTAATTCCAAAATAACACTTTATTAATAAAAACAAAGTTTACAACTATGTCAATGTTTACAAGTCACATTAAATAACATTCTAACTATGAAAATAAACTACAATAGGAGGCTAAGTCTTCAGCAGGTCTCCAGGGGCATTTCTGTCTTTTCACATCAAGTGCAGTCGCACATCATAATTGAATTGCATCTGTTAACCTGTTCTAACTTAACAACCTACATAATAAAAACAAAAAGTCAGTAACTAAATCAAGAAATCATCTAAATTACATCTAATACTAATTCTAAACTATTTCTACATTAAACTACAGCTAATTTAAATATCTAAAATTAAAATTATACTAACTAAGTAAACTAACTAAACTAAATAACTCTAATTACTCTACATACTGATAATACACTAACTACAATGTCCGAAAACAGTAAAACTACACAAAATCAGACAAATAGTTAAAAGACTGTTTTGTCCCTAAAGAAGGCAAAAATGGATTCTGACAGCTTTTCGCAAAACGACTGTTTGAGGGGTCAAACGAATTTCAAAATTAGTCAAATCACTTCTATTCTGTAAACGACAGATCCAAGAAGCTGACACATTTTACAGAAATGAAAAATACGTTCTGGATCTCCAGAACGAAGCGTTTCAAAATCAGGATAATTTGGAAAATCGCAGGACCCGAAATTTCAAAATCCGAAAAAGCTGTTTTCATAATACGCTTAAAAACCAGACCAAATCAACTCGGATCGAGCTGAAATTTGGTCTGCAGACAGTTAACACACCAATGTAGAGAATAGAAAAAGAATATCCAGAAAAATCACGAAAAATCTACATGAAATAACTAGTGCACGATCGGGTAAAAATTAGGGTTTTGGTTCAGTGCACTATTCATCCCTTTGAATCCATAATTGACACTTGGACATTGAACTACGTACAAAAACAGTCCTAACTGAACCTAACCTACTGTTAAACTACAGCAAACAATAACAATTAAACTAAGTTATACAATCTACGGAATAACCTAACCTAAACTCACGAATACTCTAAAAAAGATACCTAAATAAATATAAACTCTAATTAAACCTAATTTATAACATCTAATATCACTCACTAAATTAACTATCTATTCTAATATTAATTCTAACTTACTAAAACAACTACTAACTTACTAACTAACTTAATTAACTATCTAACCTAAATGACAAATCTAACTAAATCTAACATACTCTAGCTAACATGATTACCTAATGAACTAATTAATCTAATGTTAATTCTAACCTAATAAAGCAATTACTAATATACGGTTAAACTAACTAGGGTTAGATTCTAACTAGTAACTAGGGTTATCCATCTAAGGTACGGTTAACTATGGTCTACTAAGGTAATTAAGGGGTCGGTTAAGATGACTAGGGTGGATTAATATTAACTAACTAACTAAATAGGCTTTAATCTAACTAGGTCTAACTAAGTAGGGTTAATACCTAGGGTTAGGATAGGGTTTGACTATGGGTTAAGCACTAACTATGATTAACTAAGGGTCGGTTAGGGTTAAGAGTAGGGGGTCGGTTAAGGATATGGCATTAGATTACACGCCACCCTAAGGTTGGCTTTTAACTAGGGTTAAGTAGGCTAAGGTTCCTATGGGTTGACAAAGCTCGGTTAGGGTTAAGAGGGTGATTAGGGTAACTAACTAGGTTTAGGTAAGGGTTGACTAAGGCTCGGCTCAACTAACTAACTAGGTTAGTTACATGGGGTAAACTAGGGCTAACTAGTTAACTAAACTAAGGTTAGGGTTAAATATCTAACTATGGTTAGGATATATTAACTAAGGTTGACTAGGGTTTACAAGGGTTGATTAGGGTTTAGCTAACTACAGTTATTAACTAACTAGGGTTAGATAAGGTCGGTTAGACTAGGGTCGGTTAGGTTTACTTAACTAGGGTTAGTCTAGGTGGCGGTTTTGAATAAGGCATTGACTACACACCAACCTAGAGTCATTAACTATAAACTAAGACTAGCAACTACCTAAATAACTATACACGATTTTAGAAAATCTAATTTATTACAAACATGCCTAAATTAAGGGCTACCTAATCAATGCTAATTCCAAATAAGCAACTAATAAATAGGGCTTCCAAAATATGAATCCACGAATTTGGAAAAGGGCCAACTCCTCCTCTTTATTGCCTTAATTGCACTTAGGGAAGGCTCATCTTCAAAAACCGTCCAGCTATTTAAAATCCACACATTTTTCCATATAGGCATTAAAAGCATTAAAACCTTTTGAATTCTTTCCCAAAAACACAATATACGACTTTGGCTAGATCTTGAAAGAAGAGATAACATTTAAGTTTTTGCCAAAATCGAGTAAACCATTTTGGAAACTTCCAAGAATTAAATCATATTTTTGAAAACATTCCCCAAAACACAATACCCGATTTTGGTTGGCTTAAATGAGAATAAATATCAACTCTTTCCCAAAATCGTGTAAATATGCTTAGAAGGTCTAGGGAAGTTGAAAGGATTTCTACATTAACAAAGTATAAATCATTTAAATCATTTAGCTGGGAAATAGAGCTTCCTTAATTGCAATTCACGAATTTGGAGGAGTGGATCTTCTACCAAAAACGTCTTCAAACTTTAAGACCACATTGCCCTTATCTACAATTTACATTATTAAATAATTACTTACTCTAAACTAAAGTTAACCTAACTAAAGTAACTATACAAAAATAATTCAAAGGACATGAATGGGAAATACGAATTGAAAAGATCTATCAACTTAAATCCTACACCAAAATGAACATACTAAATTAATGCTAAATTAACTACCATGAAAATCATGAATTATGCAACCTTGCTGGCCCTCTAATGGCCGCCCTACCTATGGAGAAGACGACTACACTAAAACTCGACCTAACTAAAGCAAATATCACATGAATAAAATGGAATTATCTAAATCTATACTACACAACCTCTAAATACTCTTAACCTATATGAATCAAACCTTACAAGCTAGGATATACCGAAATTACATAAACTATGAATTAAACAAAGCATTACATGAATCTACGAAACAAAACTAATAAAAATACATCAATTCTATCACTAAGACACGATAATGGCAAATCTAAATTAAACTAAGCCAATACACGATTATGACTAACTAATTAAACTAAAAATACATAGACTAAACAACTAACATGCTGGAACTTAAATCAAAACAGAAAACGACTTCTAACAAAACCCTACAAATCGACTAAACTATGAACAAAACCAAAATTCATGAACTAAACTTCTACACGATTAAAAATCTAATAAAAACCTACAATGATTGACAAACTAAAATTAAAATAGCAAGCAAAACAAATGACAAACTGCTGGACGTCCTACCTAAAAATCAGAAAAACAACAATCGGCTAGACACTTTCACAAAATCTTAAAAACGTCAAGACTAGAAAAGAACATTAGCACGATTCCTAAAATACTAGAATCAATCAAAACACCACAAATGGAACTGGGACACACTGGAAAACGCTGGCACACAGCAGAATATCATTTCAAGAACACACGCACACCCAAAATCACCCAAAATCTTCCAACATTGGATTAAAAACATCATTTTCACTAAGACAAAACCTAAACACACTACATGCTGGTTTATGCATGAAATTTTCTACACTAAGGCTGGACGAAAATACAGAAAAACGCAGCACACATTACCCACGCACATGATAGGTTTTAGCTAGAAGAGAAGATAGAAGAAGACCTACCTCTTGGGCGATCCGAAGAATGGGGGGATGAAGAGAAGAGCGGACTTTGCTTGGCTTCGCACCGTGAGGGACCTCGTTGATGCTGGAAATACGCCATGGTACCATGTCCTACAGCTGCAACACGTTGGAAATCCACCGAAGATGAAGTGTGAACCGATTCTCGATCGGGGGGCGTAGAAGACCGAATGGAGGTAGAGCCGGCCCTTCTCGTTGGAGTGTTTCGCACTTCCACACGAGAATAGATGCTTCCCACCTCTGCTGCACCTGTAAAACACAACAACAATGGAGATTAAACAACAGGGAAGATAAAGAAATGAAAAGAATTGAAAAGAATTGAAAGGGAGACAAGGTAGAATGCTTGGTTCTCAAGCTTTTCTCCATGTCTTCAATGGAGATGGAAGGAGGTGGAAGATGAGAAGGGGCTGGAGCTAGAATCGTGCCCGTAGAGCACAAAAACCAAGGCAAAGACAGAGCTGGAATGGGCGCCCCCCTCCTTTTGACGTTTTGGCTACTTTGGGTTTATTTTCAAAAACAGGATTAAAATAAAAATAATTCCTGGGCGCCTATTTCTGCAGGGGGTTTTTAGAAAAGGTTTTTACAAAACTTAAGTGGGCTAGAGCTGGGTTGATTCCATGTGTTTTGACCCAAATCCAAGATCCAAATGGGCGTCTGGATCCAAATCTCTCAAATCGGATCCGATATTTGACCCGTTACACTGTAAATGCCATAATTCCTTCAAATTAACTCCAATTTTGATGAAATTCGAACCAGAGCTCCCTAACATCATTATGCACCTAAGTGTATGCTTTAAACCTATAAATGATGCATTTATACAGTGAAAATGTATTAATAAAATGTGATATTTATGCATCATCAAGAGACGAATGTCGGAATAAAATTCCATTAATGTAGCAGTGGATGGGTCGATCCTGCTATATGCAGATCGATCCCATCCTTGATGCCTCGTAAGAGAGAAAGGAAAAGAAGAGTGGAGTATAAGATCTGAAAGACAAAGGGGAGACGCAATAAAGATAATGGAAAATCAAAAGGGTTTAGAGGCGTTTACTTACCTGTAGCTCTACAGAGATTTGAAAGGAGGAGGGGACTCGAGAGTGTGGAGGCTTTGATTCGGGGAGGGGTCATTGCTTCTCTAGACTGCGGCTTGAACTCCAAAGTGGTCGATCTTCAGTCTCTTTGGGGGAATAGAAACAAGGAATGGAGAAGAGGAAGAAAGGGGTCAAAAGTTGATCGTGGATCCCCCCAGTGTGGGGAATGGTTTCCTTTTTAAAGAAGCCGGAGAAAACTCCAGAAGAGCTTCCGTTAACGATGGAGGGTTTTGAAAGAGGAAGGTGGATTTGTTGCAGATCGAGGGTGGAGAGATGAAGCGTGCCAAGCCGTTGGCGATCGAGGGTTTTTGAATGGGGGTGACAGCCATCGGAAGGTGGTGAAGAGGAGATCGCACATGGGGGTATTCGGTGGAAGCTTCGTGAAGGGGGAAGGCCTGTGAGGCCATTGGAGATGGACGAAGGAGGAGGAAGTGAGGTGATCGGAGGGTTCATGGAGGCTATGATGGAGGTCGCACATGGGCGGGGGTCGGCCATGGAGGAAGACTCTCCTCCCTTAGAGGCGCCGCCCTCTCCTCTCTTACGAAGAAAAACCCTAAGCCTCCAATTTACGAAAAAGGCTCTTTCAAAAAAGATTTTCAGAAAGGTGTTTTTCTAAAATGAGGTTTTTAAAAAAAAAAAGATGATTTTTTTAAAAGCTAAAACCCATTTGTTTTTCTCGTAAATTTTCCAATTTTTTTGGTTTTTAGTTTATTTTTCATTTTTTTGTATTTTTGGAATAAAAGTCTAAGATTTTACGAGAAAACAAAGATTAAAATACTATTTTTTTTTTGTATTTTTCTGAGAAATATTTACAAAAGTGTTTTTCCAAGAATTTCAGGCCATTTTGGGGAAAATTCTTCAGAAGAATGGGTTTTTGTCTCAAGTTTTGAGAAAATATTCGAGTTTTGAAACTCGAATCGAGAAATACAATGCAATGGATCCAAACGGATACCGGATGAACTGTTTGAGCTTTTCTAAAAGTTATTTTTGGAGATTTTGAGAATTTGATTTAAAATTGGATAATGAAGCTCAGATTTGATTTTGACAATGGATCCTGGTCCGAAATTGAGTCAAATATATAAAATGAATTTAATTTCAGCAAAATTTGAGAAATAAAATGGAATTTAGATTTTAAAACTGACTCAATTACCCAGAAAGTGGGGTCAGAGGTAAAAAGGGAAATATTTACAACATTTTTAAAATTTTTGGGTGTTCACAGATGCCCCTCTTTGCTACTAAGCCGGTTGAAAGCCGAGCTTAGTGGCAAAGAAACACTCCAAATTTTGAAAAATGCCCCAGTCAGCCGATCTGAGCTGGGTGTGGAAGAATTATTTTTGGAAACATGGCTTCTCGGGCTTAAAGCTTTGTCCTAAATGGCTCTGGGGGAGACGAAGTCCTTGAAAATGATATGACCGAATAGATAGAAATGAGGAAATTGTGACGGGACTTTGGACGAAGGTCCCGGGATGATGAAAGATAAGAATCTTGATCAAGCCTCATGGGTGAGACAAGGTCAATCTTTTGGAATGAGTCAATTTGGCCCTTAACCTGGATGGGACGAAGATATATCAAGATAATTTGGATGGGGAAAGGGATATAAGCAGACCTTGATGGGTCATTTTGAGAGAGATGCCTCGCGAGATAAAACTCAAGCCTGATCCTTTCTTGGACGGACGTACAGAGAGCTCGAACTCCTTTTTGGGGAAAAACCATGATGGGATGGGAAAATTACCTCGTCGATACGAGGTTCAGGTTTAACCCAAACCTGAACGGAAGGTGCCTCGTGGAATGAGGTTCAGGCTTAACCCTTATCCTGAGAGGGACGACCATACAAAATCTTCGGGTGAAGAAACCGTGATGGGACAACAAATGCATCGCCGAAGCGAGATTCAGGTCTAACCCTTGACCTGAGCGGAGGAAAAATCGCATGAAGTCCTCAAATGAAGAAACCGTGGTGGGACTAGAAAGGACATCTAGTCGAACGGGATTCAGGTTTAACTCTAACCTGAACGGAAAGATACCTCGCAGAGCGAGGTTCAAGCTTAACCCTTAACCTGAAAGGGGCGACCATACGGAATCCTCGGATGAAGAAACCATGATGGGACCTTCGGAATTTGGACGAACAAATCCGAATGGGGTTTTGCGAGAAGAGAAAAATAAGAGATTCCCTAAAGCTTGAAAAGGGGATGATCTTGGGGCGTCTCATTGCTGAGACTAAATCAGCTTTCTAAAACAGACGACCTCTCGTAGAAGGTTTTTGGGCTATACCTCGAGGAGCGAGGTAACGGTGATGGGACCTCTAGACTTGGCACAACAAGTCCGAGAGGGGTTTTGCAAAAGGATGAAAATGGGGGTCCCTAAAGCTTGAAAAGGGGTTGTCCTTGGGTGCCTCATTGCTGAGACTGAAAATAGCTTTTGACAATAACATATCTTTTGCAAAAAGTTCAGGTTTTTTAACCCTTATCCTGAGCGGGAACTGTCTATGACGGGACAGTGGGGAACACAGGGAAGTGTGCAAATCTGAGAACGCTCAGATCAGACTGAAGGAAAGGACTTTTCAGTCCTAAGGAGGGATGACGTCAGGATACGTCAAAATGAACATTAAGTTTTTTCTTCATGTTGGGATAACGAGAAAATATTGCCAATAAGATGTCAAATTTGTAGTTGATCTAAAAGATGATTGAATTTTGCATATATGTGAAAATATTACATCTTTCTACCTAGAGTATTAGCTCTAATTGGGCTAACTCTGTAGAATCAAGAATCAAACTCAATTTTGTTACTGTTGAGCTTCTTTGAGGAAGATATCAATTTCCTTGATATGAAAAGAGAGGAAATATTCTTAGCTTCATAAAAGCAATTGAGTGAAAATATATTGATAAAAGAATATCACATGGAAAAAGATGGTTCCTGGCAACTTTGGGCAGTTTGATATCCTGGGCATTTTCCATGACAATCTGTTTGCACTCTTTTGAACCATGGATCTTTCTTGGGTTCTTTTACATCCTCCTTTATTTTGGAGATGTCCTGACTTTTCTCTCTTTTTTCAGGGAAGGGTACGTCACAAACTCCTTCATCTTGGAGATGCTTCGATCCTTCTTTTTCTTTCTCAGGAATTATGCTTGATGATATAGGTTTACTGGGTTGAAATCTCTGGATGATAGCAGAAATCAAATATCTTTTGGGGTATGTCGGTACGTTCATCGCATCCGCCTTCATCTCGACGGTGATCCGAACTTTCCCTGGAAGGATCCGTCACAAACTCCGTCATCTTGGAGATGTTTCAAATCTTCTTTGGCCCCGGGGGTCTGCTCGCTTGGTTCGCCTTCATCTTGACGACAATTGAGAGATCCCTTTTGCGGATATTTGATTGCAGCTTAGCTTGGATGACTGAGGAGATATGGATTGGGTAGGTTCTTTTTACCGCTCAGGATATTTTCACTGTCTTACTGCCAGAAGAATGATCTTTAAGAATGTGCCATAGCTATGATCAATATCAGTTCATTTATGGCTTTTCAACATCATTGAATTTTCCTTTGCCAGTCATATCGAAGATTTTTCTTTATCCTCTTGGTTGACCAACAAAAACAGCTTGAATTTAGTTCTTATTTCGCAAAAGTCTTACTCTTTTGGAAATAATACTAAAGGTAGCCTGAGATAATTCTTTTATGTGATGAAAATTTTGAGATCAACAATGACTTTTTGATAGCAAATTGGCAAAAGTATTCTATAAATCCCTGATGAAAGAAATCGCTTGATATCGAGTCGACACGTCTGTGACAAAATTCTCCTCTCTTTTTCCCCAAAAAGAGAGACTCAGGCTTAAACCCTTATCTGAATGGGAAGATGGAAATACTCCTCTCTTCCCTGAAAGAGGAGGTGTTTGCAAAACGGAACTTTCGAAGAGAAATTAAGCTTTCATCAAAACTCCCTATCTCTAGGCTTCTCTTATGGAAAGGCGGCCGAAAAACAAAGTTGAGAAAGTATCACAGAGGAACGAGTCCAACACACTCTCCCTAGAAGAGGGTCCTCTGTGAAGGGGTTGGCCAAAGATGAGAAAAATAGGGGCTACAAAAGAAACGAGCTTCCGTCGAAGCTCTCCCTAACAAAAAGGGTTCTTTTGTGTAAAGTTGGTTGTTGTTTTGCAAATTGTTCGCAAAGAAAACGAGTCCCTTCAAACTCTCCCTGGAAAAGGGTTCTTGCGAACGGAAGATGGTTGCATGCGAAAGGAACGAGCTCCCTCGAACTCTCCCTGAAGCTGGTCCTTCTCAAGAGAAAATGATTGATTTTTTTTTTTTTTTATAAAATGATGACCTGAAGGTCGAAATTGAGAATTTAGAACTTGAGTAATGATGATTGGTTAGTACAAAGACTGAACCTGGAGGGCTAACCGATCAGTCAGCCAAACAACTAACACGAGTGCCAGATGTACCAGTACGAGCACTGGATTTCAAAATGCCTCAGTATGAGCGCTGGGTTTTCAAAAATGTATACCTGCACGAGCACTGGATTTTTCAACGGAGATTGGAACAGGAGACCGACATTCTAAGATGCTTGAGAATTGAATAAGAATGGTTGCCGGTGTTTTCAGGATTATCCCTTATCCTGAAGGGGAAGAAATGAGTGTGAAAATTCGAATTTACAACAATTTATCCAATACGAGCATTGGATTCAAAAGGAAGTTCAAGTCGGAACTTGAGACTTCAAAAATAAGAATATACGAAAAGGAAAATCTGAGTCGGAACCCGGTTTTCAAATATAAGAAATGAGTGAGAATCGAGTTTTTGAAAACTCGAATTCTCAAAACAACGATTTGTCCAACACGAGCATTGGATTCAGAAGGAAGTTCAAGTTGGAACCTGAGACTTCAAAAATAAGAACATAAAAAAAAGGAAAATCTGAGTCGGAACTCGGATCTTTAAAACAATGATAAAGATGAAAGAACTCGAGTTTTGAAAAACTAGAATCTTCAAGGGCACGATCGGTTCTAACACGAGCGTTGAATCCGATAGGAAGTCCGAGTCAGAACTCGAAACTTCAAACGATATATAAAAAGGAAAACCCGAGTCAGAACCCGGATCTTTAAAATAATGATAAAAATGGAAGAACTCAAGTTTTGAGAAACTCGAATCTTCAAGGGTACGATCGGTTCTAACACGAGCGTTGAATCCGATAAGAAGTCCGAGTCGGAACTCGAAACTTCAAACGATATATAAAAAGAAAAACCCGAGTCGGAACCCGGATCTTTAAAATAATGATAAAAATGGAAGAACTCGAGTTTTGAGAAACTCGAATCTTCAAGGGTACGATCGGTTCCAACACGAGCGTTGAATCCGATAGGAAGTCCAAGTCGGAACTCGGGACTTCAAACGATATATAAAAAGGAAAACCCGAGTCGAAACCCGGATCTTTAAAATAATGATAAAAATGGAAGAACTCGAGTTTTGAGAAACTCGAATCTTCAAGGGTACGATTGGTTCCAACACGAGCGTTGAATCCGATAGGAAGTCTGAGTCGGAACTCAAAACTTCAAACGATATATAAAAAGGAGAGACCTGAGTCGGAACCCGGATCTTTAAAATAATGATGAAAAATATAGAAGAACCCGAGTTTTGAAAAACTCGAATCTTCAAGGGTATGATCGGTTTCAACATGAGTGTTTAATCCGATAGGAAGTCTGAATCGGAACTCGAAACTTCAAACGAAAAGGAAAACCCGAGTCGGAACCCGGATCTTTAAAATAATGATAAAAATGGAAGAACTCGAGTTTTGAGAAACTCGAATCTTCAGGGGTACGATCGGTTCCAACACGAGCGTTGAATCCGATAGGAAGTCCGAGTCGGAACTCGAAACTTCAAACGATATATATATAAAAAAGGAAAAACCCGAGTCGGAACCCGGATCTTAAAAATAATGATAAAAATAGAAGAACCCAAGTTTTGAAAAACTCGAATCTTTAAGGGTATGATCGGTTTCAACATGAGTGTTGAATCCGATAGGAAGTCCGAGTCGAAACTCGAAACTTCAAACGATATATATATATAAAAAAAAAGGGAAAACCTGAGTCGGAACCCGGATCTTTAAAATAACAAATAAAAACAAAAACAAAAACCGAAACTTGAGTCGGAACCCATATGGGAAGGAAATAATTCCTACCCAAGAGTCGGATTTTTGACAAAATGTATGAATAGATTCCGACATTGAAGAGGATGGGAGATTCATTCGAGACCCTTGACCCAAGATGGCCTAAGATCCGAGTCTATTTATGACAGCTTCAAGATTTTCCCTTATCCTGAAGGAGTATAGAATAAAATTTGATGTGAATTGAGGGATTTACGAAGAATAATTCAGGTTTATCCCTTAACCTAAGAGGGAAGAAGAATAAAATTTAAAGAAATTAAAGGTATTTATTTGAAATTTTATTTTGAAAAAGAATTCTCACGGGTAGCGTCGGTGCTCCTATGAGGGGTATCAGGATTGTCCCTTATCCTGAATGGGAAAAAGAATAGAATTTAAGGAAAATAAATGAAGAGAAATTAATATAAATTCAGAAAAATCAATAAAGGTTGATGAAACTTGTATTTACAAAAGAATCCTCATAGGTAGTGTTATTGCTCCTACGAGGGATTTCAGGATTATCCCTTATCCTGAATGGGAGCACCTCGGGCAACGAGGGTCAGGTTTATCCCTTAACCTGAAAGGGTAAAACATCTCGGACAACGAGGGTCAGGTTTATCCCTTAACCTGAAAGGGCCAAAAAAGAAGATTTAGAAAATACCTCATGGGAAAGAGGCATCAGGTTTATCCCTTAACCTGAAAGGGTTAAAGAATAAAAATTGATAGAATTTAATGAAATTGATGAAAACTTGACAAAAAATTGATAAAAATAATAAACTGACGAAAATTTGATTAAATTGAAGATGAAATGAATGCAACTAATAAAGATAACAAGATTAACTGAAAAAATGAGAAGATTTTTTGAAAAAGAGTTTGTCTGATCCTGCCTGCACGTGGGATCTTTAAAGGAAAATTTTTATTTAAGTGAAAAATCATTTTTGGGAAGAAAATCCACCGCAAGAAGAATGATCAGTGCGAGGACTGATCCTTCAAATCAACATGAGAGATCATCATGAGGGTCAATTTTTGAAGAAAATGGTTTGAAATCTAATTTTCGAAAAAGAATATCAATAATAGATCTGATTTCTGAAAGTAATAGTTCGAAACTGATAATAAGATCAACACAAGGGTTGATCTTTTTGAATATAATGTTTTTGAAACCAATTTTAGAAGATAAGACCAACACAAGGGTTGATCTTTGGATATAATGATTTACAACCAAATCTTGGAAGACAAAATCAACACAAGGATTGATCTCTGAATATAGTGTTTCGAAACTAATTTTTTTGAAAAAAATAAGGTCAACACGAGGGTTGATGATGGTTCGAAAAACCTATTTTTGGCAAATATGATCAACACGAGGGTTGATAATGGTTCGAAACCCATTTTGGAAATATGGTCAACACGAGGGTTGATAATGGTTCGAAACCCATTTTGGAAATATGATCAACACGAGGGTTGATAATGGTTTGAAACCCATCTTTTGAAAACATGATCAATACGAGGGTTGATAATGGTTCACAACCCATCAACACAAGGTTTGGTTTTTGAAGAAGGTTGGACCAAAGAATATTTGAACTCTTTGGTTATGAAGACTTTCAAAATTTCATGATTTTTGAAAAACCCTCATAGGCAATATCATTTCTCTCATGAATGATGTCAGGATTGTCTCGCATTCTGAAAAGGACAGAAATTTAAATGCCCCAGTATGGCAAAAGTATTTGAATATCAAAGATATAAAGAAAACTTGACACTTCATTGATAAGCAAAGGCTTGATGACAAAAACTGAATATTTACAAGAACTTTAAAAGGAAAAGATCCATAGAAGGCTGAACTGACTTGCCCCTACAAGATAACTAACAAAAAGAGACGAAAGTAGGAAACTTTGGCTTTATCAATTCTTCGGGTGATCCGGAAGAGTCTAGGTTGGAACTGCAGGTTGCTCCCCTCCTTTATCTGGTACCAAAATTTCTTTGTCGATGAAATCCTGTATGATGTTTTTGAGGACGAAGCAATGCTCTGCATCGTGCCCCCTTACTTGATGAAATTTGCAGAAACATTCTTTCCATTTTCCCATGGTGACCAAAGGATCAACTCTCCTGGGAAGTTTGATCATATCTTCTGTGAGCAGGTATTCGAGAACCACCTCGACTGGCTGACCTAAAGGGGAAAACTCGCGATCGTAACTCCAACCATCATGCTTCGTCTCCTTTGGCTTGCCTGATTTTTGTCGAGAGTTGTTCCTTTCCTGAGAGCTAGACTGAGCACGCTTGGTTAGGGGGATTGGGCATTTTTCTTCTTCGTCTTCAACAAAAAGATTCCTATCAATGCAGTCTTGAATAATATTTTTGAAGACAAAGCAATGATCAGTGTCATGTCCTGTCGTCCGATGGAATTTGCAGAATTGGTTCTTGACCAGTGTAGCCATCAGCTGTATGCATATATGAAAGGGACATTAGGCAGATGGGTATCAAATCAAGTAAACACTCAAAGATCAAGGAAAGATTTGGCCAAAATATATACAGATTGCATTAACGATTACTTCAATTCATCTTAGGAGAAAAAGGAAATAAAGAACGCAGGCACCCATATGTACATAAAAGCAGTGTTTATGGCAGATTACTAAAGGAATGCTTCCACTGATCCTAGTAGATGAGCAATGACTCCCTGTAAAAAAAAAAAAACTATCGGCTAACTATGATATAACCCCCCTTGTTGAACATATGGCCAATATGTTGATGTTGCATACTCGGATGGCACAAATTTGAATTCCCTCATTGCAATAAGATCACTCAATGGGATTAATGTAGAATGGGTGTCTGTGGATGATCACCCTAACGGCATGTGATACTTCCAACTTTCGAATGAACGAATCCATCTGATTGCTCAAAACTAATCAACCAAGCCAAGGTGGAGATACTGCCCTAATGAACATCACATGAGGATAGTTGATAACATGAATCAGAGCTAACAGAAATAAGAACCAGAGATCAAGATACAACAGAAAACGACTGAAAAGAGAGAAAAAAAAAGAAAAGAGGGAAAGAGGAAGAAGAAGAAAAAAAAAAAGTGAGGCGAATTGTTGAATCAAGGAATGCAAACGATACTATCGTGGCTTAACATTTGCGGAACGAAGAAGGGATCAGCCTCCTCTGGCTCCATCTTGCTGGTGCGTCACCGTCCAGGATTAAATCGACCTCCCCTCACAGGAAACCGAGAGCATTGTGATATTTAAAATGCGCCGATATGTGAGAAATCAATAGAGCACAGGAACGTCATGATGAATACCACATAGATCGAACAAAATTAAACAACAATATAGTGGATAATACTGAATGTTATACTGAAAGAAAACACTGCTGTAATAAACTTAACATCGGAGGACCAATCAAACGAAACTTGTTATAGAAGAAAAAAAAAAAAGAAGAAACAAGAATGATGATGATAGCATTATATCAAAACAAGGAATTAGTGATACAGAGACAAAAAAAAAGAAAAAAAGAAAAAAATACATTAAAAGGGATGGTGGGGAATTCAAAACAAATTGTAAAAAAAAAAAGAGAGACGAATGTCGGAATAAAATTCCATTAATGTAGCAGTGGATGGGTCGATCCTGCTATATGCAGGTCGATCCCATCCTTGATGCCTCGTAAGAGAGAAAGGAAAAGAAGAGTGGAGTATAAGATCTGAAAGACAAAGGGGAGATGCAATAAAGATAATGGAAAATCAAAAGGGTGAAGAGGCGTTTACTTACCTGTAGCTCTACAGAGATTTGAAAGGAGGAGGGGACTCGAGAGTGTGGAGGCTTTGATTCGGGGAGGGGTCGTTGCTTCTCTAGACTGCGGCTTGAACTCCAAAGTGGTCGATCTTCAGTCTCTTTGGGGGAATAGAAACAAGGAATGGAGAAGAGGAAGAAAGGGGTCGAAAGTTGATCGTGGATCCCCCCAGTGTGGGGAATGGTTTCCTTTTTAAAGAAGCCGGAGAAAACTCCAGAAGAGCTTCCGTTAATGATGGAGGGTTTTGAAAGAGGAAGGTGGATTTGTTGCAGATCGAGGGTGGAGAGATGAAGCATGCCAAGCCGTTGGCGATCGAGGGTTTTTGAATGGGGGTGACAGCCCTCGGAAGGTGGTGAAGAGGAGATCGCACATGGGGGTATTCGGTGGAAGCTTCGTGAAGGGGGAAGGCCTGTGAGGCCGTTGGAGATGGACGAAGGAGGAGGAAGTGAGGTGATCGGAGGGTTCATGGAGGCTGTGATGGAGGTCGCACATGGGCGAGGGTCGGCCATGGAGGAAGACTCTCCTCCCTCAGAGGCGCCGCCCTCTCCTCTCTTACGAAGAAAAACCCTAAGCCCCCAATTTACGAAAAAGGGCTCTTTCAAAAAAGATTTTCAGAAAGGTGTTTTTCTAAAATGAGGTTTTAAAAAAAAAAAGATGATTTTTTTAAAAGCTAAAACCCATTTGTTTTTCTCGTAAATTTTCCAATTTTTTTGGTTTTTAGTTTATTTTTCATTTTTTTGTATTTTTGGAATAAAAGTCTAAGATTTTACGAGAAAACAAAGATTAAAATACTAAATTTTTTTTTGTATTTTTCTGAGAAATATTTACAAAAGTGTTTTTCCGAGAATTTCAGGCCATTTTGGGGAAAATTCTTCCGAAGAATTGGTTTTTGTCTCAAGTTTTGAGAAAATATTCGAGTTTTGAAACTCGAATCGAGAAATACAATGCAATGGATCCAAACGGATACCGGACGAACTGTTTGAGCTTTTCTAGAAGTTATTTTTGGAGATTTTGAGAATTTGATTTAAAATTGGATAATGAAGCTCAGATTTGATTTTGACAATGGATCCTGGTCCGAAATTGAGTCAAATATATAAAATAAATTTAATTTCAGCAAAATTTGAGAAATAAAATGGAATTTAGATTTTAAAACTAACTCAATTACCCAGAAAGTGGGGTCAGGGGTAAAAAGGGAAATATTTACAACATTTTGAAAATTTTGGGGTGTTCACACTGCTGCATTACAAACTGTCAGTCCTTCAGATAAGTTTTCCTCTTGCACATAATCATATATGAAAGGGCTGTTACTTAGGTTTAAGCTTTTATTTGTTTTCTTGTAATGTTAGCAAGATCATATATTTCTTGATTACATGATACAGATCAAGTGTTCAAATTCTACCTTCACGCTTTCATAGCACTGCACTTCAACTACACAGTACATTTTCTGCAACTACCTTCTTTCAACGGTTTGTTGAGAATGGTAAAAAAAAAAATCAACAAACTCAATGCCATCTTATGCTGTAGCACTATTATTACAGGAAATGTATAAGAGGAAAACTGACATCTTCAGATCTGTTTACAAAACTTGAAAGTTTTATAAAGCTCTCTTATGTTTTCTTATATTGCTAATATTTATTGGAGATCTCCAGGAATCATGGGACATTCGAATTGGGTGGGGTGTTGTGATCCTAGCCGAGTTCTTTGCACTCAATGCTGCTGACACGGTTCATCGTGTAAGAACATTAGTTCTCAATCTTGTTCCACTCTTGAAGACGCACAATTCCAAAATATGTTGTTGTTGAAAGATTATCTGCAAAAGATGTTATTCACCATCATTTGAGGTGTCACCTGCTGCTACAGCAACATTAGCCATCACACCTACTTCTCCTCAATAAGGTCACCACTTTAACACTAACTGCCACCATTTCTCTACACTTTCCTGCACCATCTCCTAATATATGTCTTCAGCAAAGTCCCTGTTTTCCTTTACTTACATATCCCAGCAATTTCTGTATAATATACATATACATTTCAGTTATCACATAAAATCCTTGATTTTCTTCACTGGCATTTTTTTGGTATGTTTAAATTTACTTTCTTTGTACTTTAGTAAATGGTGATTTAGTTCAATGACATTTACATAAGTGTCATGTTTTAGTAATGCTTTTATTTCACTCTCTGTTTCTTTGTCAATTTAGAGCCTTCAGGCTAACATATACATTCTTTCATCCCAAGAGATATGTTTTCCACCCAGCATCAGATAGATATTCAAACATTCCATCACCTTGCACCTCAAATACAATGTGATATTTCCTTTACACATGTATCTTTTACCTTGTACTAACTTACATTTTGCAGGAAATATATGAAAAAGTGTTATTTTTCTTCTTAGATTAGGATTTTAATTCAATAATGTAATAATTAGATATCAATGAGAATCTTTTATTTTTAGTATGAGATTAGAATGTCTTAGCATATATATACTTGTTTCATGTCAATTCTTCATTTGATTTCTCAAAAATTCACAAATGGGAACACGAATGGCGCGTGCACCATTTTATAAAAGGTGATTAATCCTAAGTTGACGATTTATATCAATGGTCATAGTCAGGATGTAAACAAAACTTAGGATTTTCATCTTTTATAGAATAACACTGGATCCACACTGGATCCTTTTCAAAAATCATCATACTTCTAAATACTTTCTTCTTTTTTTAGAGTTTAATTTTAAATTAGCTCAAAATATATATCAATGGCCATAGTCAGGATATATTGAGAGTTAATTTCATTTTAAACTCTATAAAAGCACCAAAATATATTTCATTCTTCACCTGAATTTAGATGTGATTATTATATAATACATTCAATGACCATAGTCAAGGATGTATTATATCTTCAATCTCATTCACTTAAAGAATGAAATATGCTTTTTAAATCCAAATTCTTTAAATTCATTCATCATTTAGGATAGAATTGCATCATATTTTAAAAAAATTCTTTTTCAAAACTCCAAGTGGTTTTGAGTATCTTCTTCAAATCAATCCTTAGTTTTAGATTCAGATTCAAATTCTATCTCATTTTCAAAAATCAATTTCAAAGTCCAAATTGACTTTGAAATTTCAAATTCATTTTGTATTCAAAACTTCAACTTCCAATTTCAAAATTCAAAAGTTCAAAAGTTCAATTTAACTTTGAAGTTTCTGATTCATCTTTTGATTTCAAAATTCAAAATTATTCTTTATCTTCAGATTGAGTCTTGATTCTCAATTCAAAGTTTTGAGATTGATTCTAAATCTCAAAGTTCGATTCTGTGCTAAAGTTTTAAATTCAATCTGGGTTTTTCAAAACCGAGACCCATCTTCAAAAGTCCCATTCAGACTTTCAAAATCCAAATCCAAAGTTAGATCCCAATCCCAACTTGGATCCAGATTTCCAAATGCAAACTCCACTTTTGGATCTCAGACTTCAGATCCAAATCCATTTTAGGATCCAGAATCCAACTCCATCTTGGATCTCAGACTTCAGATCCAAAACTCATTTTAGGATCCAGAATTCAATTCTATCTTGGATCTCAGACTTCAGATCCAAATTTCATTTTGAATTTCAGATCCAATTCCATCTTGGATCTCAGACTTCAGATCCAAATTCCATCATTGGATCTCAGATTTTAGATCCAATTTCCATTTAGGATTCTAAATCTAGAATTTGATTTCATCTTGGATCTCAGATTTGAGATCCAAATTCCATTTAGGATCCAGACTTTGGATTCAAATTCCATCTTGAATTCCAGACTTCAAATCAAATTCTATTCCCAATTCAAACTTTCAAATCCAATCGCATTTCATTCCAGATTTCAAAAATCCAAGTTTATCTTGATTCCCAGAGTTCCAAAAACCAATTACATCTCTCAATTCTATTTGGATTTCTCAAAGTCCAAATTTCATCCTGATTTTAAACCTTAAATCTAGAAATCAATTCCACTTCAAATCCGAGTTTAAAATTCAAATTCAAAGTCCATTTCTGACTTTGAAGCTTCATTTCTTTTTCTCTCATCTTCCAATCATTCTTTTCAAAATTTAAAGATTTATTTTCCCAACTCTGATCATTTCAAAGACTTAGAACTTCAAAATATCCTTCCTAATCTATCTTAAGTTCTAAGTTAGATTCAACCATTCAGAAATCATTTCTTCGCTCCATTATCAAGTTTATCTCAGAAACACTTGGAGATTTCCAAATCATTTCTTTTAAAAGAGCATACATCCTTGCATTGCACAAGTATGATTCTTTGTGCATTTAGTCTTAGAATAAATTCTTAAATAATCTTTTAGTAAAGCAAAAAGGCATGAATTCGACCCTTGGTTCGATTACCCCTGGTAAAGGCGCCAGGAACAGTCGAATCTCGTACCGATGAGCAAATTCCGTCTCCCGATTTTTCTGCAAATATTTCAAAACGGAGGCGAGTTATTTTCTTAAATATCTTCAAAATTAAGGTCAAGTGAGACCCCCACAAAAGAATTCCTCTATCTTCTTTCCTTTCTTTTCTCTTCTCTCTTCTTCTTCTGTCTTTTATTTCTCCCTTCAAAAAGGAGAAATAGGGATTAGAAAGGAAAAGAGAAAGAAAGAGAGAGAAACCACAAGAGGATATTTTTTTGCAATGATCACAAATATGCATATTCTTTAAATGTTTTACGTATGCATGAAATAATATGGCTTATGATTGATGTATATGAGACATGATGTTATATGTTATTGTGTTCATGCATTTTATGAATTGAGAAATCTTGCTATATAATCTTCATGAATCTTATCATGATATACAAATATGTCATATTCAATCAAAGCATGATGTCGGCATGATACCTTATAAGACAGTGCAATGTCATTTTGTATGCATGCACTTGATTGCTTATAATGGAGCATGATAATGCATGAATTGCATTATATAATTAACATAATATGCATGTCATTATCCATGTTTTTAGAGTTCAAACCCGTGTTTATGTTGATTCTAGTCATAGGAAGCTACATTTTAAATTTTGTCCAATTCGGAGTTAAATTGGTGAAGTTATGAGTTTTTTCGTGAAATGGGGCGAATTCAAACAAGATCCAGATGCAGACCCAAATGAGCATAATGATTTTTGGGTTTTAGATCAGGGTTGGATCACATTGAACCAGCCCAAGACCCATTTACATTTTCTAAAAGGGGGCACCCAACAATTTCCAAGAAATTTTGAGTGTTTGCAAAAATATTTTGTTCATAAGAGTGTTTTTGAAAATTGTCAAAAATTAAACAAACAAAAGGGGACGGCCCCCTCATTTGAGTCTTGTCCAGACTTTGAGAACCTCCATCCTAGCACAACCACCTTCATCTTCTTCCTCCCACCTCTGTTTCAGCAAGCTTTTGTTAAGTTTTAGTAAGTCTTAATTAGGTCTAGTTATTTCTTAATTTGGTCTTTAATACATTTATGTCATGCGTATTTTCTATTAAGTATTACTTAAGTAATTTAGCATAGGCAATTTCCATTAGTCAAAGTAGCCATTCACGTTTTTCTTTTTTTTATTCCATGTTTTGGTTCAACATTAAGTATGTTAGGTATTATATAGAATAGGCTGTAGTTAGTTTAGTGTAATATATTTTGAAAATATCTAAGTTTTAAAAAGGGTAGGGTAGTCAATAGTTAGCTGAATGAGCAAGTGTATACAGGGGTGAAGAGCTTTAGGTATACCGTTGCATCCTTTTGTCGATGACCCAAAGAGAATTTTACATTCACCTCAAAGTCCAAGAGAAATGGGTGACATGGATCCTCCAGCTCTAGCTCTTACCCGCGCATTGAGGGATTTCTTTATCCCTAACCAGTACACCCAAGAGTCAATCATTAGGAGACCTGAGATATGCGCGCCTCAATATAAGATCAAGGCCAACATTATTCAAATGCTACCTTCATTCTATGGCCTTGCTCATGAGGACCCATATAGGCATCTCGATGAGTTTCTAGAGATTTGTTCAACGGTCTGAATCAATAATTTTGGAGATGAGGCTATGAAGCTAACACTCTTTCCCTTCTCCCTGAAGCACAAGGCAAAGTATTGGTTTAAGACCTTAAACCCGGGGCAAATTGAGTCATGGATTCAATTGCAGCAGGAATTTCTTAGGAAGTATTTTCCCATTGGTCGCACGAACCAATTTAGGCGAGCCATCACCAGCTTTTCGGAGATGGATGGCGAGCAATTTCATGAGACATGGGAACATATGAAGGACCTGCTTAGAAAATGCCCACATCATCAGGTACCTAGGTGGCAGATAGTTCAGCGCTTTTATGATGGTCTGTCCGAGAGGAACAGACAAATGATAGATTTGTCCTGTGGTGGTATGTTTATGTTGAAGAGAGAAGATGAAACGTGGGGGTTATTTGAGACATTAGCTGAGAACTTCTTACACTGCATGACTTCATCTTTAGCATCTCGTTCGGAGAGGATTGCACCGACTGGTCCCAAGAAGGGTGAGCTACTAGAGGTAGGACATGCTGATGCGATTCAGAGTAAGGTTGATATGCTTGAGCATAAGTTGGACCAACTTTTAGCCAAACCATCCTATCAGCAGACAGTGTGTACTTTATGTGCTAATCTAGCACATGTTGTCACTAAGTGCTCTTCGACAGCTCAATACCCTGAATTTGTTCACGAACAAGTTCAGGCTGCTCAGAGGTTCACCAGACCCATACATGCCCCATATTCTTCTACACATGATCTGAATTGGTGAAACCATCCTCATTTTTCATGGAGAAATCTATAAGCATCAATTTCTGTCACTCCCATTCAGCAGGTTATGCCCAGTTTTCCCATGCAGACATTTCGGAGGCCTAGTTACTCTCAGTCATTCCCAACTTATCCCTCAGTTTGTCCTCAAAAGCCTTTGCAGCAGTCATCTATCGAGGAGAGACTTCTCCAAGCATTTTAGGAGATGAAAATCTCTAATAAAAATGCTTTCGAGAAGTACACTCAAGTGATGAATACACATACATAGTCTATTGCTAAACTTGAGATACAAATGGGACAATTAGCAGAGGCATTGAATAGGAGAACCAATGGTAGCTTGCCTAGTTAGCCTGTCATGAATCTTAAAAGCAAGGAGCATAGTTCTGGAGGCCTGTACATGACTGATACATCACAACAACAGACCAAAGCAGTGATGGCCCTTAGGAGCAAACATGAGTATCATGTAGCCCCGAGAGAGATGACTGATGGGCCTAGTGAGACCATGTCATCTACTCTTTCTCAGTCATCTCCCCCTCATGAGGACAAGGATAGAGGTGAGTCTCCTCATCAAGAAGAGGAGCTCTCAGAATACATCCCTAAACCACCATATCCTAAAGCATTAGAATCTTCTGTTGGCATCAACAAGCAAGGGGATAAGATGCAAGACATGCTTGAAGTATTTAAGCATGTACAAATCAACCTTCCCTTGTTAGATGCCATTTAGCAAGTTCTGAAATACACCAAATTCTTGAAGGAACTATGTACACAGAAGAGGAAATCTAGAGAAAAAGTTCATACCAAGGTCATTCTGACCGAGCAGGTGAGTTCAGTGCTTCAGCACTATGCTCCACCTAAGCTCAAAGACCCTGGCACCCTGATCATCTCATGTGTTATTGGATATATCAAAATCAAGAGAGCATTATTAGATTTAGGGGCCAGTGTAAATAACGTACATGCATATGTTTATGATTCTTTTGGATTAGGAGAAATGAAGCTGACACCTATAACCTTGCAAGTAGTAGATCGTTCTGTTAAGGTTCTGAGAGAAATTCTAGAGGACGTGCTAGTCAAGGTCAATGAGTTTTATTTCCCAGTCGACTTCATTATCTTAGATATGGAGGGCATAGATAGTCATCATCAGACTCCGATCATTCTGAGCCAATCATTTTTTGCAAAGGCCAATGCATGTATCAATTGTCGTATCAGAGCGATGGATTTATCCTTTGGCAAAAAGAAAGTAAGACTGAATATCTTTAATGTTGTCATGGGACCCGCCAGAGATGAGTCTTGTTTCCATGTAGATATTGTTCAGGAGTTACTAGAAGAAGACTCAGACTTATTGTTGTTTAGAGATCCACTTGATATATGTTATACAATAGAAGATAGCTTAGACAATGATTTTGTTAAGATGTCTTATATTGTGTCAAAGGAAGGGAGTGTGCTCGGGCATATTGTGCCCAAGAGAGGAATATGATAGAATCTGAGCAAGGATTGTGTACCATATGTACAATAGTAGGAGTAGAAATTGATTTTTTTTATTATTTTCATTTATTTTTTGGTGTTTGCTTTATTTTTTTTTTATTATTTTCTTTTAATTTCATTAGTCATTTGATTTAATCTCTTATGCTAGAATGGTGATTATTTTTGCAGGACACAAGGATAGAGCAACAATTAAGAAGTCAACTTCATGTCAAGTTTGCAGAAAATTGTGCATCTGAGTATACACGATGGTGGTGCAATGATTGCGGCAATGGAGTAGTCAGACGAGTTTCAACATATAGTCAGGTTGTATCTATCCTTGTCTCAATTTATTTTTGTTCTTGTGGCATATTCATTCATGTAGATAGTTTCATCTAAGCATGGGGGAGTGCTGTTGAGGACAACATCATTCAAGCATGGGGGAGGGATCATTAAAAAAAATTGAATTTTTTTTTGTTAGAAACTCAATTTCTAGCTTTTCATGGAATGTTTTTTGTAGAATTTGACATATGTTTAAAATTTTAAATCCCATATGCAAATTTTTTTGAAAGATTGATCTAAAAAGAGTGATTATTGAATAGATTTTAATGAAATAAGAACATGTGATTGTTGGAGTCTTCATAGAATTATTTGTATGACAAGGCACAATCTTTTATAAATAAAAGTGGTGAAAGAAATGTATGTAAGGAGCAAATGTAGTTGTTTTAAGTCTTTTAAGTTGTCACGTGAGTAGTGGAGACAAACACTAGTTGACGTGTTTTGTCTCTGCGAAAGAGGGCAACTTGGGAGGTGAAACACTTTGCTTAGACATCGTTAGTGAGGCCTGTTGGGTTTGAGTAAGTCTGAGGGGTATTTTACACCTGATGCCCTAAAGTCGTCTGGCTTGGGAGTCATCGACCTAAAGCTCGCTACACGGACCCAATAGAAAGTCTAATAGGCAATGTCATTGCACACGACAAAGGCTACATATACTACAAAAGTCTAGGACCTAGTAACTCGAGCTATTAAGGCTGAGGAATCTTTGTATTTGGTACCCTAAGGTCATCTGGTCTGAGAGTTATCGCCCCAATGCTCGTTACAAGGGTTACGAAGTTTGATGATGGATGTAAAGCTTAATTGAAGAAAAAAAAGTGCTTGAAAGAAAAAAAATCAATGTTTAGAAAAGAAAAGAAAATTTTAAACTATGCAGAAATCATACCGGTAAGGAGAGAAAGATGACGACATGAAGGTGTTCCAATTTCTGAAAAAACAATGTAAATGATCATGAATTTAAAAAAAAAAAATTAAAAATTATTGTACTGTGGGGGTGTGGTTTCTTCTCATATGTTATCTCTTGCATTTGCATAAAATGAAAGCTAAAATTGATTAGTAGTTAGTTTTATTATATTTTTAGTTTTAGTGTTGCTCGAGGACTAGCAACATTCAAGCATGGGAAAATCTGATAATGCATGAAATGCATTATATAATTAACATAATATGCATATCATTATCCATATTTTTAGAGTTAAAACCCATGTTTATGTTGATTCTAGTCATAGAAAGCTACGTTTCAAATTTTGTCCAATTCAGAGTTAAATCGACAAAGTTATGAGCTTTTTTGTGAAACAAGGCGAATTCCGGCGACATTCCAGATGCAGACCCAAATGAGCATAACGATTCTTGGGTTTTGGATAAGGGTTGGATCACATTGAACCAGCCTAAGACCCATTTACATTTGCTAAAAGGGGGCGCCCAACAATTTCCAAGAAATGTTGAGTGTTTGCGAAAATATTTTGTTCATAAGAGTGTTTCTGAAAATTGTCAGAAATTAAACAAATAAAAGGGAACGCTCCCCTCATTTGACTCTTGTCCAAACTTTGAGAACCTCCATCCCAGCACAGCCACCTTCATCTTCTTCCTCTCACCTATGTTTTATCACACCGTGGAGCTTTCCAGGTGTTGCGCTGTCGAGGAGATTTATGAGCGTCACCATCTTCTTCATCTCCATTTCTTTGTGTAAGTTTTTTTTATTTTGTGTCTAGCTTCTACTAAATTCTGATTTTTTTGTGCAGCCATTAGAGGAGCTGATCTTTGCACCGAGGAGTTTTCTGGGTGTTTTCCGGCCGAGGAGATTTCCAAGCCTTCACGCGAGCCAAGGAATTTTCTGGGCTAGCACTTCGTTCCCATCTATCATTCTTTGAACCTCCGTCACCGTTCCGCCATTGGAGCGCTGGAAGTTGCAGACTTAATCAGAGTTTAGGAGGAGCCATGGGAGGCCTCAAATTGTGCACGGACCGAGCACTGATCATCCGGTAAGATTCGTTGCTTTTCTTTTTATTTTGCATTTTTTATGTTTTGCATAAATCGGCTAGACAATATCTAGCCGGTTTTGGATGTTTTAAATATTTTTTTTTGTTCTGATTTTTACAGCAGTCAAAAGTATCTGAAAAACCATTTTGTTGATAGCCTAAGATCGAGTCTAAACAATTATGTAGTGTAAATAAAAATCAATATTTGATTCGCTACATTTTTTTTTAGTTAGAAATCATTTTATTTTTTACTTAGAAATCGTCTTAATTTGGTCTTTAATACATTTATGTCATGCGTATTTTCTATTAAGTATTACTTAGGTAATTTAGCATAGGCAATTTCCATTAGTCAAAGTAGTCATTCACGTTTTTCTTTTTTTTATTCCATGTTTTGGTTCAGCATTAAGTATGTTAGGTATTATATAGAATAGGTTGTAGTTAGTTTAGTATAATATATTTTGAAAGTATCTAAGTTTTACAAAGGGTAGGGTAGTCAATAGTTAGCTAAATGAGCATGTGTATTCTTTTTCGTAATAGCTAGTCATGTTTTCTTCTTTCTTTCCAAGTTTTCCCATGCCTTTAGTTAGATATTAATTTAGTTAGATTATAGTTAGGAGTTATTAGAATTTTCAAATTCAAATTTTCTTGAAAGGGCAATTTAGGTCTTTCAAGTGTTAGACGTTTTTGGTATTTTAGTGGGATTCCCAATTTCGTGGGGTTTTACTTTGGAAAGTCTGAAGACCCAGCCTAAAGAGGATTGCAATATCTACATATTAGGTAAGAGTGTTTAAATCTTAAATCTCTTACTTAATATTCAATTGGTTTGAAAAAAAAAGATATCACTTTAATTAGGATAGCATCCTGTCATTTAAGAAGGCAATTCATGAAACCGTGTGAGCCACTTGGAATTGACATTTTAGGCCATGACTATTGACTTTCCCTCTAAGGCAATTTTGTGGGGTTCCACTTTAGTCCCATTTAGTCTGACCATTACTAATTGCCTTTCTTTTATTTATTTAGTTTAAGATAAGATAGTCATTTGAATTCCCATTTCATTAAATTCGGCAAGTAGACATAAACATTTTTTTTTCTTGCATATCCATCTTGAATATTAGTTAGCTTAATTGTTCTGTAGTACTTAGACTTATCAGATTTTATTTTTGTAATTACTTGATGTGAGTAGGTCCCACATAGGGGACGATTTTTAGTGGGTAGTAAGTCCTTTATCTCTAACGTATTTTTTTTTTTGTAAGTTGGTGTTATACATGAATATTTAGAGTCATATTATATAGTGTTTGTCACTGTTTGATCAAATATTATAGTGATTGATATTGATTGTAGTCCAAGTTTAGGTATTAGGTTAGCTTTGCATGAGTATTTAGTTTTACTTTAGGATTAATACAAGATTCTTTTAAGTAAATTAGATTTTTTTTAGAATTAATTTCTCTTAGATTAATTACATTTTGTTAGTGTCTTTTATCAGAGTGGTGTGGCTGATTAGTCTGCTTTTGCCTGCATATTAGATCACTAGTGCATGCATTAAAATATATGCAAGTGCTTTTGGAATTGAACTTTTAAACCGAAAATTGCAGTCAGTTGCTGTCGTTATTTTTTGTGTAAATTTTCAATTTTTTTCAAAAAAACTGGTCTATTCTCTACATCCATGTGTTAACTATTTGTAAACCAAAATTCAACTTATTCAAAGTTGATTTGGTTGGATTTTTAAACGTTTTTCAAAAACTGGTTTTTTAGAAGTTTGAATTTCGAGACAGGCTTATTTTCATATTTTGACTAATTTTGAAACGCTTATATCTGGAGTTTCTAGATAAATTTTTGAAATCTTAAAAAAGGGTATGATTCTTGCATGTGTTAAGAATCCAACAAAATAAAAATCATCCAATTCGAACTCTGTTTTGGCTTTCAAATATTCTGTTTTCAAAAACCTATCAGGAAATGATTCATGCAGTAACATGAGGGCAAAACAAACATTTAGCAAATTAATTAGTATTTTGTAATTTACTGTATTTTTCTGCAGATTAGTATTATAATTACAATAGTTAGTTTAGTTAGTTTTAACATAGATTAGTTGGTTAATTAAAAGTAGCATTTTATTTTATTTTTATTTTTATTACAAATTAGATTTAGTAGATAATCTTTGCATTAGAATTAGTTGTAATTTTGATTTAATACTAACTTGTTATTTTCTGTTTGTTTAGGTTGACAAGTATACTGTTAGTTAGAAGGACTCTTTAAGTCAAGTACGAGAAATGCATATATGGTGAAAAGACGAAAATGACCCAATGACCTGAAAAAAGCTTGAGCAACCGTGTTTAGAATTTACTTTAGTTAATTTTTATTTGTTTACTTGTGTGTGACTTAATTGTAGCATTTTAATTCAGTGTAGACACTTATGATATTAATAAATTAAATTTTTTAGATTTAATTAGAATATTATCTTGTTCCCTGAGGATTCAACTCGTACTTGCCACGAAAGTGGAAAGTCGGTTTTTATATTTTTGGTTGACGATTTTCCAAAACTTTTTATTGAAAATATGTCTTAAAAATATCATTGCAAAAAGATCAACCAGAGCATATGATTTGATAAAAATCTATATGGTGCTTTAATAAATTATTTTGTATAAGTGGAATGTGACATTGATATACATATTGTAAAACATATATACATGCTTATTCTTGATGAGTCAGGGGGTCTATGACCATTCACAGAGTGCGACAATGTACTATACCATGAAAATCACATGCACACTCTAATTTTGGTGATCATCTTCATAGGCAAGATACTCTTTCAGTTTAAAGGTACCAGAGCATAAGTAAATGAGTTATAATAACAAAATGAGAACCTACCCTGTATGGGTGAAAGATACCTAACATAAGGTATATGCACTATGGAACCCTACCTTATATAGGTGGATGATGCCTACTTACATGTGGCATAAAAAAATATGAAACCCTTTAATCAAGATGACCCAATAACTCATTGCATGAATTTGGTTCTTTTCATGGAGAAATGGTAAGTGGTACAAACTCCGATAGACAATGTTGTTAATAAATATACTCATTGAGTAGAAATGATTTGATATCCCCTATCATCGGAGGTAGGGGGACAGGACTACCAAATTATTATCCTAGGTGGTAGGTCTCACATACTTTTGCAGCAAGTTATGGATGCATCCTTGTTTATTTTCACCTTTGAAGATTTTTCTCTTTCAGTCTGTGCACCGTCCCTTTTGGAGTCATTTTAGCTAGTCATGTGGGATTTTAAAATGCCATAAAATAATAAACCCTTGTATGACTTTATTCTAACTTGACGTAGTTGCCTAATATGTACGCATAAGGTAGTAAATATTAAAACAAAGACCTTTTGTTCACATAATGGAAAACATGCCTTGATAATACATAGATTTAGATTTAGTTAGTTGCATGATTAAATTAATAATAGTTTCATTAGTATTACATGTGTTATCATGTTTTATGTTGGTAAGTATGCTTGTGTATATTCTTAATTTCTTAGATGCAATGATTATATAATTATATCATCAAATGCATATTTTATAGCATGAATGAGTGTTGAATTATGAAATGCATGCTACATTTTTTTTTGTCTCATATGCATTAGTTGTTTATAATTATGTGATGTTATTGCACCTACTAGATTGGATGAAGACTGACTACTTAATCATAACAATTTGAGGTGACGATTGGCTATAATTGAAATGGATGGGATGAATGTTTAGAACCAGTTTTCTATCTTATTTTGTGTCCTAGTTTTAGTTGTTAGAATTTATTTACTTTGCAAATGTTTATGACATGTGTATAGGTATTTTAGAATCCTTTTTAATGTTCCTCATAATTTTTTCCTGCTTTGAATAGTTTATAGATACAAATGCTAAATTAGTTGTTGTGGTGGATTGGGGCTTAAGTCTAAATTAGGGTTGGGTTCAATCCATGGATCTATTTGGGTACTCACCTGTAATCTGCTCAAGATTGTCTAACCCAAATCCAAAAGAAAGATTTATGTTATTTCTTACTCGATTTGAATTTATTATACTAAATGGGTTGAAATTTTTGCAGTGTTACAGTAAGGTTAGCGTGTTTCTTAATTTAGGTCTCTAATTGCCCACAATTTCTCAAAACTGATGCAATATAGGCACAAAACTGAAGTTTTCTAAGACTGTTCAGGAACTTCGTCAACAAAACTATGACCTTCACTAGCAAATCGGTGTCTTGACATTGAGGATAGAGTCTCATGTTTGGTGTAACCAAATAAAAAATCTAAGGTGGCAAATCAAAAAGTACTAGTAGGACGCTATCCTAAATCAGTGGACAAGAATGTTCTTCATGAGAAGGAGGAAGAAGATGTTGATGCCTCTCTGGTTTTCACAGAAGAACCGTATGAGGAACCTCTTTGAGAAATCCATGGTGATCCAATCTTCAACGAGATCAAATATGGAAAGAAAGAAGGGAAATCCTTATATGTCATTCTCAAGGATATCGAGCCTCTCATGGGTCATGTTGGAAAACGTGATAGGTTAGACTAAAAACAACCTATAAATTTTATAACATTTAAATACTACAAAGAATATTATCAATTGAGTATGTCATATATTGTAATTAAGTATAAAATTTTATTACTTTATTTTATGAAAAATAATTACATCTCTTTTTTATTTTTATTTATTTGATATAATTATAGTAATGAGAAAAACTATATACTTTTATATATAATTCATATGACACACTCATTTAATTATGCAAATAAAATCTTTATGACCAAATCAATGTTTTAAATTACTATATAAGATCATAAATAACCAATTAAAATATCTAAGCATGTCTAGATGAATCAAATTATAAATAATCTATATTGGCAACTAAGAACAAACATGCAATTATAATCAACAATCACTGACATGAATTTAGTTAAAATAAGAAATAAGATCAAGATTATTTAAATAAGCAACCGAATCTACGAAAACAAAAATGTTTGATTGTTAGGCAATTTTGAATATGAACGAGGAGGAATTTGCCTTTTGGTTTAAAAAGATAGAATTAAGAGAATTAGGCAATTTTTTCAATGAATAAAAAATTGCTAACTTATGATATATGGTTGTGAAGTTATAGCTTCCACAAGCTGACTATGTTGAATGCTATTTGATTTCAGGTTATGATCCGACCTAAAATATGTATAGGATCAAATCACAATTTTGAATAAATTAATAACATATATAAATTAATTATAACATCAAGAAAGAGAGAGCGAGAAAGTATACCTTTCACTAGTCAAATCTCTCAAACACATGTTGATTAAAAAAGAAAAAAAAAACAAGATACAAGGCTAGATCAACTTACTTTAACTTAGACTATCATTAAAAGAGAACGCTCAAGTTTTTGTGTCCACCCTAGATTCAAAAGCACACTGAATGTGGTGGGTCAGGGCTTGCCTCTTGGCTACAAAATAAAGAGCTACTCAAAATGATTTCTCCATTGTTCACCCAAAGGGTGAAACCCTATATTTATAGAGTATGGAAACTCTAGTCTTCTATTAAAAAAATGAGTCCTAGTTGATGCCAACCTAACACTACAATTTCTTAATTGATAAGTCCATCTCTCATTAGGTAATATTTTTAATTAAAATAACTTTAAAAGTTGTAGAGATTTTAGGGATATAAAAAACAAAATTTAACAAATATAATAATTATAGGATATCTCAAAAAACAAGATTTATAAAAAAAATGGTTGGTAAATCATGACTTTCACTTAATATATACATATTTATTAGTATACTAACTAGGATCACATTAAAAGACATACTAGAACTCTAACCTAAATATAATATGATATCACTAATTATCATTATGAGTGCCACAAAAACTTTACTCACCCAATACAGAGACATACAATACTAATATAGGACACAATGATTGTTTTTCACTAGCCAAACCTATCTCGAAGGCTACTAATGAATACGATTATCAACTATTATCTTTTAGTAGGGCAACTTACCTCCACACATATCAAATTGCCTAACTTGAAGAGAGATAATGTCAGGTCTACTACAAGCATGTGTGTTGCATGCTCTACAGTCTTTGTCAAGTCCTTGAATGATTTTCTCACACTAGCATCGTGTGTAGGTCTATCACTTGAAGGCATCATCTTCAAGAAACACTATTATATCAATGGAATAAGATGCACTGCATTGCCTCAACACACTCAAGCTTACACCTCTACTTTGATTTGTAAGACAATAAAGGTATTGTATTCAAAGTTTTGAGGTTGGGGTTTTTTTCTCGTGTCCAAATTAACACAACTTAGATAAGTTTTCAGATAAGCTCATCCTATAACTAAATTTGGTAAAACCAAGATAAGATCTTGCATAAGTCATAATTGCATGTAATACCAAAACAAGAGTTCATGAATATAATCAAGGTTATATTTGATTATCCATGAATTTTATTAAAAAGTTATGCAAGGATGTATAAAATATCCAATAGATCATGCGTGAATGTCTTTTTCTCAAAGTGCCCATTTATCCAAGTTGCGTTCTCACAAAAATGGAGAGAGTTGTGGGTGTTTTGCCCACAAGGGCTCTATTCATTTGGTAAGAGTGACTTGTGAATGTCACCAAGTTAATAGGATGTCACAAGTTTAAAACCCATAAGTGGCATCCTTTGCTGCAATGACGAGGTTGGATGTACACCTTACAGCGACACAAAAACGTTCACAACAGCCAATGTTTAGACAAGCGAACATGACACTAAAGTAAACTTAAAACTGACAATGTCACACAACTAGGGGGCTGAATTTGGGGAACTTATTTGGAAACCCAAACAACATGAAAACAATCTCCAAACGATAGATTAAACAATATTTAAATAAAGTAACTATGACGCAAAATTTTTAGATTTAACGGACACATGCAAGCTCATTGAGGAGTTTCACTAAACACTTGGTGGGTGCCACTAAAATAGAATTTTAATATTTTTCCTAATTTTTCACAACACAAAAATTTATAAATTTGATATGTGACATGTCCTAACAATACCTTCCAATAAAACAATAATTAGAATCACAAATTTACACACAAACATTCATAATCATAAAAATTGCAACTTCTAAAAGTAAGACGCATAAATGTCGATTTCTTAAACCAAACATGTAGATCACATTGACATGCAAAAAAATTAAAAATAAATAAATAAGAGGGTTTTATATTAGAGGGTTCATTACCCATGAGGGTAACAATATATATATATATATATATATATATATATATATATATATATATATATATATAGAGAGAGAGAGAGAGAGAGAGAGAGAGAGAGAGAGAGAGAGGGGGGGGGGAGGTTGGATGGTGTGCCCTAATTTGCCCAGACCCTAAAATGTTGAACGAATGACAATATAGTTAAAACAACTCTAGAGATATGATCTACATGATTTGTTTAATAAAAAGCAGAATTTGAATCATATCATTGCAATGTGTAAAAAGGATGGTTAAGGGCATCAAAAATCAATGGCTCGCAATGTGCCAAAAATTCACAATTTAAAATTTCTTGATCTTATTTTGATGAAACACAATTCAAGGTTTGATTCCTAACAAAGAAACCATGCTTAAGGCATCCGTTGGTTGGATTGCATGAAAGAGATATTCTTGACTTTGGGGCACACCAAAACTTGCAGAACACCCATCTATTGTGTTTATATATATATATATATATATATATATATATATATATATATATATATATATATATATAGAGAGAGAGAGAGAGAGAGAGAGAAACTGAAAGACCCTCTTTTATAGTTCTGCCCTGTTAGGCCCCATAGTTTGAAGTGTTTTATGATAGATCTGAACCATTAGGTGTGTTTAGCATACTAAATTTAGTGAGAGTCGACTCTTGGATTATGTTTTTTTTATGAAAAAATATTTTTTATGAGGCAGAAAAAAATGATGTCTTCGTAGCCATTGATTTTGCATCACCGAAAAACCTGTATATAGGTCAGATTTCTGTGATCCAAAAGCCAGTTTTGGCTAAACAAAACCTATAGTTCACATCTAAAGTGTTGGATGTGAGAAAAAATACCAAAAACTATGCTTTTGAAGTAGCCTAACAGGGTAGAATTAGAAAGCAGGACAGGAGAAGAGCATTACTATATATATATATATATATATATATATATATATATATATATATATATATATGGAAAATATTTGCACTAATGAAGGTAAGAAACTAATGAATAAAAATGTAAGACCCACGAATTTCTGAGTGCTTTATTGTGTGATTTGAGTTGGAATGTATGTTTGTGCGTACTTGTGAAGTAGCACGTGATTTGATGAAATTTGACTATGCTTTGTATTTCTGCCTTGTGTTCGCGACCTGAAAACCGCGTAAATATGTTGTGAAAGTAAGAAGTGTCTAATTCTGGATGAATTAGCTTCCAAGAATTTAAGGGTTAAAATTATATTATATTTTTATGGGTTGTCCCCGAATTTGGGACTTATACGACGTGAAAACCTCGTCAGTGCATGCGAATTACGAGTTTTGACCCAAGTTTGAACCCGAATCATAATACGCTTAATTCTTGCAATCGGATGAGAATTTCCTTATAAGACTTCATGCATTTCGTAGTAATTGAGGTTATAAACAGAACTGAAAGATTTAATTGGATTTATTCAGTGTTTTAAGGCATTAAATAAGTATTGTTTTGACACTTATTAATTGGCAATTTTTAGATCTTGGATTCGGGTCACCTAGAAGACCCAAACCCTTTGTGCGCCCTTCTAAGAGGACGAGTTTAGACTTGGTTGACCAGTTGGTCAAGGGTTTGACCAGCTGGATGGCATACTTGTAAGATTTTGCATGGCTTTTGAAAAATAGGCCACGATTGGCCCTTTTCTTCTTTTGAAGCTCATGATGAGCCTTGAAGCTCATCATGAAAAACATTTTTTTTAATAAGGAGACCATGGGGTTGGCGCCCCATGGCATTTTTGTAATTGTTTCAAAACAATTCAAATGCTAAAATCTGATTGGGTGAGCTTGGGTGGCTCTTTCGTAAAACTTTCAAACATTAAAGGTACTTTGCAATGACATTTTTGAAAGATTTCTGAAATGTTTTAAAAGCTCAACATGCATTGGGCGTGGATACCCATGGGTGGGGCGTGGAGCACTCCAGCCCTCCATCTTATGAGTTTTAATCCTAGCCGTTCCTTTTTGTAAACCCTATGTACTTAAGGTTTCAAGAGAGAGAAAGAGAGGACCTCTTGGGCGATTTTCTTGGAGGAACCTCTCTCTCTTCCCCTTCTTCCTCTTCTTCTCCAAAACCGAGTGAGAGTGAGTTTGTGGGTGTGGGGTGGTTCCAGCCGTGAGCACCTCCTTCATCTCTTTAGTTGATTCAAAGCCGCGAAGGTGAGACACCTCCTTTTCCCTATGCTTAGTGTGGACTTCGGATAAGTAAATGCACCTTGTTTCATGCATTTTCGTAAGTTGCCAATACATGTTTTCCTTCGGATTTGTGGATGTTGAATGGATTAGATTGCATGCATAATGAATGTCCGGTTAAGTATGTTTTCAAGCTTCTTTCTCAGGCAATATTGGCATTGTAGCTCAAAGCCATACGGTTTTTCACGTTGGCATGTTTTTTAGTACTTCTTAAATCCCATTTTAGCATTTGAAAAGTGTGACTTGCAAGATAACGATTTAACTTTTCGTTTTCCTCAAAAGCTTCAAGTATCATTTTTTCATGATTTGCTTTGTAACAGCAAGACTTCTTAAAGTCTGGTTCGGTTGGCAAGGTGGCACGCCTTGGCATAAGCCTAGCTACCTACCCGTTTGGGTTGACCTCCTTTGGAGGTGCTGGCTTAAGCTCAAGCAGTCCGAGCCATGGGGAAATCGCTTCCTATCTTAACTTTTTGCCTCTTCCCCCTCGTCTTCGTCCTACTTGAGCAAAACCCCTTGCCAGCGCCCATTGCGGGTGGCTGGGGTTTTCGTTGGGGCCTGACATGGTCTGGACCGAATCGGTCCAGACCTGTCAAAGGCCATGGCCGGTCATAGCCGGATTGGGCATTTAGCCCTTTTTGCTTTTTGGAGTTGCGTTTCGGCCTTGGCTGCAGCCTTGCAGCTGCAGCTGGGTGCAGGCGGTAGGCCTGCAGCCCCACCTCCCTTTTTCGGTACTAGTTGTAGCCAGCTGGGTCTGGACCAATCGGTCCAGACCATGCTCGGATCTGAGTGTGCCTCCTTTTGGGTCTGGACCAATTAGTCCAGACCTGGACCGATTTCTGTGTAGCTGAGCCCATCCGGTCTGGATGTCCCGTCCAGGCCTGGGCTGCCTTGCGTTGTTGCTGAACCATGTCGGGGTCATGTTCTGGACCAGCCCCTACACAGACCCAACACTCGGCCACTGCGTTTTTGTGACAACATAGCTGTCCCTGTTGCAGCCTTGCCATTCTATCCAAGCCGGGCCTACAATGTACGGGTTTGGTGTCCCATGGCACCAAGTGATAGTTTGGGGCGGATACGTTTTTGACAACACCAGCCGCAGCTGGACTTCTTTTTGCCTCACCTTTACTTGTTTAGCATGCATCTGGGCTGCAGCCCAAAGGGCTGCAAGTGTGTTTGGAGTGGGATCCAATATCCCAACAAGTGCACTAAGTGTTTTGACTTATGCGATGTAAGTGTGAGGATCGATGTAATGCATCATGATTCGACTTAGCGTAGTTGGTACACAATTTTTAAGTATATAGATGACACGCGTGATGAATGTGATCACTAACTCATGTTAACAAATCTCGTATGTTTGTCAACTAAGGAACGTGGGCATAATCGTGTTTGCTATGTCTTGAGATGCACTATGGATATTGCAGTAGTGCGAGACATATGCAATTTAGCCTATGGATAGTGCAATAGTGCGAGACTTACGCAACCTTGGAACTCCTTGGCGAGTGGTTAGCGAGATGAGCTCGCTTATGGTTGCAACGTACGGGTTGGGAACCTTGGCACTGCTTGTGAGTTAAGCCTTTCATGCCAAATGCATCTAACTGTCCCATCACAACATCATAACTTACGATGTTGGAATCATCATAGGATAGTTCTTTCACCTATGACACAATGCACAAGACTGTTTACTTGTACTTTATGTTCTGTGATGCATAATAGTCACTTATGCTTTGACTACTTGCATTGATGTATGCTAGTTACAGTCTTTCATATTGATACACTTGTACTTTATGTTCTATGATGCATACCTTGTTACAAATGTTGATCCATTGCTAAATCACGTGTCTTGATGCATGCTATAGGAATTGTTGATAATGCTCCATGTGTAGATATCACTGTTCTATACTTGTCTATGCTGCAACTGCTCAAATACTGTATATTGGCATGTTACGTTTACCATGTATAGCTTGTTCTTGATTTTCACACCTTTGGCATATCTTGTTGGTTTGTCTCACCAGCTCAAAAGAGTACTGACCCCGTTTTATGGGGATACAGGTTTACTTCGACGTGCGGTGGAGCTCGATGTGCTGCAGCGGACTTCGAACCCACACTTCTGAACCTCGCTTGTTGGATCCTGGCAGTGTTTTGTATAAGGGATTGGATGTACAATTTTGTAAAGATGTATTTAATAAAGGTTGTTTCATTTAAATGTTGTTTCACACCTGTAGTGACCGCCCAGGGCTTCCCGCTTGTTGGTCTCCCCTTTTGGTTTCTTCCGCGCTTGCGCTTTGGTTTTCAAAAAAAAAAAAAAGGGTTTCCTCAAAAGTCGGGAAATCTGGGTTTGGGTCGCTACAGAATTGGTATCAGAGCAGTGTTTTTAAAAGGAGTTAAGAAGTGTGGTTCAAGTCTCTGCACGCATCAGCCATCGCACTGTGAGTATTTCTAACCCAGTTTCTGTTGTTTAGTAGCTGCTTTGCTTGATTTGATGAATTGTGTGCTTTCGGGTGTCTTCCGATGTGAGGCCCTATTTCGTGCTTAAGCCTCGTGTAACAGGCTTGAGACATCGTTTATCGGAACCTAAGTGTTCGTTTGTGCTGGTGGATATAGTTTCCAAGCTGTGTCGAGTCGACTCCGGTGAGAGTAGGAGTTTCGATTGAGATTTAGGGAGCTACTTGCGTAGTTCACCCTTCTCGTTCCACGTTGTGTTAGTGGAAACGATTGAGATGTCATAGCAATTATCGAGCTTTAGCCTTATCGTGTTATAGATGAGATGGCTTCGATGAGAACCATCGTGTGAGGTTCAGGTGTGGATGTTTTCCCTCTTTTCCAACCTCGTTGGAATTGTGGTAGTCCTGTCCTTGATGAAGGGTATCTCGTTTGATGTGAACCTTTTTAGACAGAGAGGTAGAAGCCTCGTCGGTGCCAGTGAGCCCTTACTTATCCCGTAGGCGGATACTTGACACTGTCATTTTTCCCAGTCGTTCTTGGTGATGAGAACGTATCTGTTGTTTCATGCTTTGCATGTTGTGTGGGATGCCGGTGATGGCATTGGACTCCTGAGAGGGTCGTGTTCTGGGGATGGCTCGACACCGATTTCCAAGGCATTGCCGCTCATGAGAGAGCGTTGCGGGAATTTTGTTTCCCCCACCACTGTCTGAAGGATAGTGGTGTGTTGGCTCAGGAGGTGATTCCTGGTGGCGCCAACTGTACCGCTGGATGGAGTAGTTCTTCAGCGATGCCGTTAGCGCTGTGATTCGCTAGCGATGCCATTAGAGTGGTGATTCTCTAATGAAGGTCATTGGAGTGGTGATTCTCCAGTGATACCGTTGGGGTGGTGACACTTCAGCGATGCCGTTAGCGTGGTGATTCGCTAGCGATGCCATTAGAGTGGTGACTCTCCAGTGATACAGTTGAAGTGGTGATTATTCAGCGATGCCGTTAGCGTGGTGATTCGCTAGCGATGCCATTAGAGTGGTGATTCTCTAATGAAGGTCATTTGGAGTGGTGACTCTCCAGTGATACAGTTGAAGTGGTGACTCTTCAGCGATGCCGTTAGCGTGGTGATTCGCTAGCGATGCCATTAGAGTGGTGATTCTCTAATGAAGGTCATTGGAGTGGTGATTCTCCAGTGATATCGTTGGGGTGGTGATGCTTCAGCGATGCCGTTAACGTGGTGATTCGCTAGCGATGCCATTAGAGTGGTGATTCTCTAATGAGGGTCATTGGAGTGGTGATTCTCCAGTGATATCGTTGGGGTGGTGACGCTTCAGCGATGCTGTTAGCGTGGTGATTCGCTAGCGATGCCATTAGAGTGGTGATTCTCTAATGAAGGTCATTGGAGTGGTGATTCTCCAATGATATCGTTGGGGTGGTGACGCTTCAGCGATGCCGTTAGCGTGGTGATTCGCTAGCGATGCCATTAGAGTGGTGATTCTCTAATGAAGGTCATTGGAGTGGTGATTCTCCAGTGATATCGTTGGGGTGGTGACGCTTCAGCGATGCCGTTAGCGTGGTGATTCGCTAGCAATGCCATTAGAGTGGTGATTCTCTAATGAAGGTCATTTGGAGTGGTGACTCTCCAGTGATATCGTTGGGGTGGTGACGCTTCAGCGATGTTGTTAGCGTGGTGATTCGCTAGCGATGCCATTAGAGTGGTGATTCTCTAATGAAGGTCATTGGAGTGGTGACTCTTCAGTGATATCGTTGGGGTGGTTCCCTAACGATGGTGTGCTTGACTAGTTATGATTAATGACGTTACGATCAGCGATGTCTCATGACGATGCTAGATGAGTATAGATGACTCTCGTATTTTTGCCTTGTCATGTGATGACGACTTTCCTGGTTTCGTTAGAGTGGTGTTCTCTAACATTCGTCGTCGAGAATAGTGGTTTCCGGTGATAGCGACCTTGTTTGGTGTCGTTTGAGATCATTCGTAGAATGCGCTTTTGTCGTGTTGTGTTGCACGATTGAATGTGATGTAAATTTTGTCTTAATTTTTGTGTGCTTATGCTTATGATAGTTGTTTGGTTGCTGCGATTGTTGTTTCGTGAGCGAGGTTTTTCAGACCTACCTTTTGACTCACCTTGCTTCTGATAATGATAGATGACTTGGAGGACTAGATGCAATGTTGTTAATGGCACTGTGAACAACCTTGCAGAGGTTGTGCATCAGCAAGCGGCTGCAATGCATCAGATGGGCGAGAATCTTCAGCATGTAGCACAGAGTGTGCAAAGCAGTAGTGCGGTTACGTATAAGCGATTCATGGAGTTAGATCCTCCTGCTTTTATGGGTAAGACAGACACTGAAGCTGTTGAGTCATGGTTACGTGAGATGGAACGTATTTTCCGTGTTCTGGATGAACCAGAAGAGAAGAAAGTGGATTTTGGCACTTATCGCTTGAAGGACCATGCTGAGAAGTGGTGGGACACTGTCTCTTCGGTCAGATTCAAGGACGCGACTGTTACGTGGGATGAATTCGTGGAAGTTTTTAACTCTGCTTATTTTCCTAAGCACGAACGCAGTAGGAAGATGCAAGAATTTCTGGACTTGCAGCAAGGAGCGATGACCTTATCCGATTATACTACAAGATTTCGTTGTTTGGAACGATATTGTTCGAACGTTTACGTTACGGAGAATGATCGAGCAATGAAGTTTGCTCGTGGTTTGAGGCCTACTTTGAGAACTAAGGTGTTCACTAACGGGCCTAAATCGCTCGAAGAAGCTATTGAGGTAGCTACTCGGTTAGATGAAGATCAATCCGAGCACCAGGCTCAAGTTTTCACGATTGTGGCGGAGAAGAAACCTAGTGTGGTGGAGTCCTCGCTACCTACTAGAGGGCGGAAGCGTCAGAAAGTGCAGCAGAATGTCCAGCGGAGACGACCTCAACAATCGAATTGCCAACAAAAGCAACCTCAGCGACCGGGAGTTGAGCGGAAGTGTCGGCAATGCGATGTAGATCACGCTTTTGGGGCTTGTCCTCGTTTCAAGGGCAAATGTTTCAAGTGTGGACAACCTGGGCATATTGCCAAGTTTTGTTTGGAGAAGCCTCCGACAGATTTAGTTGTTGTCAAGTAGGCGCTGTCAGATGAGATCTGACCCTTTTATTGTTGTTTCTTGTTTCGTGATTTCGCGGACGAAATCCCTTTTAAGGAGGGTAGAATGTAAGACCCGCGAATTTCTGAGTGCTTTATTGTGTGATTTGAGTTGGAATGTATGTTTGTGCGTACTTGTGAAGTAGCACGTGATTTGATGAAATTTGACTATGCTTTGTATTTCTGCCTTGTGTTCGTGACCTGAAAACCGCGTAAATATATTGTGAAAGTAAGAAGTGTCTAATTCTGGACGAATTAGCTTCCAAGAATTTAAGGGTTAAAATTATATTATATTTTTATGGGTTGTCCCCGAATTTTGGCCTTATACGACGTGAAAACCTCGTCAATGCATGCAAATTACGAGTTTTGACCCAAGTTTTAACCCGAATCATAATACGCTTAATTCTTGCAATCGGATGAGAATTTCCTTATAAGACTTCATGCATTTCGTAGTAATTGAGGTTATAAACAGAACTGAAAGATTTAATTGGATTTATTTAGTGTTTTAAGGCATTAAATAAGTATTGTTTTGGCACTTATTAATTGGCAATTTTTGGATCTTGGATCCGGGTCACCTAGAAGACCCAAACCCTTTGTGCGCCCTTCTAAGAGGACGAGTTTAGACTTGGTTGACCAGTTGGTCAAGGGTTTGACCAGCTGGATGGCATACTTGTAAGATTTTGCATGGCTTTTGAAAAATAGGCCACGATTGGCCCTTTTCTTCTTTTGAAGCTCATGATGAGCCTTGAAGCTCATCATGAAAAACATTTTTTTTAATAAGGAGACCATGGGGTTGGCGCCCCATGGCATTTTTGTAATTGTTTCAAAACAATTCAAATGCTAAAATTTGATTGGGTGAGCTTGGGTGGCTCTTTCGTAAAACTTTCAAACATTAAAGGTACTTTGCAATGACATTTTTGAAAGATTTCTGAAATGTTTTAAAAGCTCAACATGCATTGGGCGTGGATACCCATGGGTGGGGCGTGGAGCACTCCAGCCCTCCATCTTATGAGTTTTAATCCTAGCCGTTCCTTTTTGTAAACCCTATGTACTTAAGGTTTCAAGAGAGAGAAAGAGAGGACCTCTTGGGCGATTTTCTTGGAGGAACCTCTCTCTCTTCCCCTTCTTCCTCTTCTTCTCCAAAACCGAGTGAGAGTGAGTTTGTGGGTGTGGGGTGGTTCCAGCCGTGAGCACCTCCTTCATCTCTTTAGTTGATTCAAAGCCGCGAAGGTGAGACACCTCCTTTTCCCTATGCTTAGTGTGGACTTCGGATAAGTAAATGCACCTTGTTTCATGCATTTTCGTAAGTTGCCAATACATGTTTTCCTTCAGATTTGTGGATGTTGAATGAATTAGATTGCATGCATAATGAATGTCCGGTTAAGTATGTTTTCAAGCTTCTTTCTCATGCAATATTAGCATTGTAGCTCAAGGCCATACGGTTTTTCACGTTGGCATGTTTATTAGTACTTCTTAAATCCCATTTTAGCATTTGAAAAGTGTGACTTGCAAGATAACGATTTAACTTTTCGTTTTCCTCAAAAGCTTCAAGTATCATTTTTTCATGATTTGCTTTGTAACAGCAAGACTTCTTAAAGTCTCGTTCGGTTGGCAAGGTGACACCCCTTGGCATAAGCCTAGCTACCTACCCGTTCGGGTTGACCTCCTTTGGAGGTGCTGGCTTAAGCTCAAGCAGTCCGAGCCATGGGGAAATCTTTTCCTATCTTAACTTTTTGCCTCTTCCCTCTCGTCTTCATCCTACTTGAGCAAAACCCCTTGCCAGCGCCCATTGCGGGTGGCTGGGGTTTTCGTTGGGGCCTGACATGGTGTGGACCGAATCGGTCCAGACCTGTCAAAGGCCATGGCCGGTCATAGCCGGATTGGGCATTTAGCCCTTTTTGCTTTTTGGAGTTGCGTTTCGGCCTTGGCTGCAGCCTTGCAGCTGCAGCTGGGTGCAGGCGGTAGGCCTGCAGCCCCACCTCCCTTTTTCGGTACTAGTTGTAGCCAGCTGGGTCTGGACCAATCGGTCCAGACCATGCTCGGATCTGAGTGTGCCTCCTTTTGGGTCTGGACCAATTAGTCCAGACCTGGACCGATTTCTGTGTAGCTGAGCCCATCCGGTCTGGATGTCCCGTCCAGGCCTGGGCTGCCTTGCGTTGTTGCTGAACCATGTCGGGGTCATGTTCTGGACCAGCCCCTACACAGACCCAACACTCGGCCACTGCGTTTTTGTGACAACATAGCTGTCCCTGTTGCAGCCTTGCCATTCTATCCAAGCCGGGCCTACAATGTACGGGTTTGGTGTCCCATGGCACCAAGTGATAGTTTGGGGCGGATACGTTTTTGACAACACCAGCCGCAGCTGGACTTCTTTTTGCCTCACCTTTACTTGTTTAGCATGCATATGGGCTGCAGCCCAAAGGGCTGCAAGTGTGTTTGGAGTGGGATCCAATATCCCAACAAGTGCACTAAGTGTTTTGACTTATGCGATGTAAGTGTGAGGATCGATGTAATGCATCATGATTCGACTTAGCGTAGTTGGTACACAATTTTTAAGTATATAGATGACACGCGTGATGAATGTGATCACTAACTCATGTTAACAAATCTCGTATGTTTGTCAACTAAGGAACGTGGGCATAATCGTGTTTGCTATGTCTTGAGATGCACTATGGATATTGCAGTAGTGCGAGACATATGCAATTTAGCCTATGGATAGTGCAATAGTGCGAGACTTACGCAACCTTGGAACTCCTTGGCGAGTGGTTAGCGAGATGAGCTCGCTTATGGTTGCAACGTACGGGTTGGGAACCTTGGCACTGCTTGTGAGTTAAGCCTTTCATGCCAAATGCTTCTAACTGTCCCATCACAGCATCATAACTTACGATGTTGGAATCATCATAGGATAGTTCTTTTACCTATGACACAATGCATAAGACTGTTCACTTGTACTTTATGTTCTGTGATGCATAATAGTCACTTATGCTTTGACTACTTGCATTGATGTATGCTAGTTACAGTCTTTCATATAGATACACTTGTACTTTAAGTTCTATGATGCATACCTTGTTACAAATGTTGATCCATTGCTAAATCACGTGTCTTGATGCATGCTATAGGAATTGTTGATAATGCTCCATGTGTAGATATCACTGTTCTATACTTGTCTATGCTGCAACTGCTCAAATACTGTATATTGGCATGCTACGTTTACCATGTATAGCTTGTTCTTGATTTCCACACTTTTGGCATATCTTGTTGGTTTGTCTCACCAGCTGGAAAAAGTACTGACCCCGTTTTATGGGGATACAGGTTTACTTCGACGTGCGGTGGAGCTCGATGTGCTGCAGCGGACTTCGAACCCACACTTCTGAACCTCGCTTGTTGGATCCTGGCAGTGTTTTGTATAAGGGATTGGATGTACAATTTTGTAAAGATGTATTTAATAAAGGTTGTTTCATTTAAATGTTGTTTCACACCTGTAGTGACCGCCCAGGGCTTCCCGCTTGTTGGTCTCCCCTTTTGGTTTCTTCCGCGCTTGCGCTTTGGTTTTCAAAAAAAAAAAAGGGTTTCCTCAAAAGTCGGGAAATCTGGGTTTGGGTCGCTACAAAAAATCATAGATGCAAGTTGTATTGACTCAATCTAACCACATAGATGTGTTCAACATGGTTTGTTGCTAAGGATTAAGCCTTGGATCATGCTTTTCTGTTGTAAAATTGTGAACTTTTGAGTTATGAAATTTTGGCACATTGTGGGCCATTGATTTTTGGACCCTTTTAAAAACCTAATTACTTGTCATAATCACATGATTCAAAATAAAATTTCTACTAAAAAAACCATGTAGATCACATCAGTAACATTTGATCTACAAAAACATTGGAATTTTTTTTAAGAAAAGAGTGATTTCTACTCATTAGTTTCTTACTGTGCAAAAACAAAGAATTAGCAGCGGTCACAACCGCTGCTACATCTCTGGGTGGAAAATGGACTTTTAGCAACGGTCACAACTGCTGATAAAAGTCCCTTTTATGCAAAAATGATGCTTCCACTGCTAATCCTCAGGCGATCAGCAGCAGATATGTCTGATAACAGTGGTCGATTACGGGCTACTGTGTGTCTGTGTTTGATCCTCGCACTGGGGATAGCCGGCCTGTAGCGGTTCCTGAACCCTTCCCTGAAAGATAGGATGTGGCTATCACATCAACCAATTTATGTATCAAAGAAATGCATAAGCACATCTAGTTGTGAAAGTAATTAATTGAGAAATATCCTCAACTATACAACAGGCAGCAAGTCATATTGGCATAAGTTCTTTACTGGATAGTTGTTGAATGTACACCTGACTTGACTAAGACGCTTTGGAGCAAAATACAAGATAAAGCTCACTGATCTCATCGCGCATACATATAAAAATGTGCTAAATTAGATGGCCTTATGTACTGATTGAATAACCATTTTGACGGGCAAGTGGCTCTCTTTATAGCTGCTCAAGCTTAGCTTATTCGACCTAAGGTGATGCGTGTTTAGCATCTGTTATATTAAATTGGTCAGACAAATGACTTGGTCTGAATTTCTTTTTTTTCAACGTTCCCATCATGCGATCACATCTGACCCAATTTGTTTACCAAAGCAAAAAGATAATTTAGGCATATCGAGGGAGTTTTAAAAATATGTGGGTGCTTTTGTAAGGACTATATATAATGCTTCTTCACCTCAGATTGTAGATCATTTTTGCTCAGGCGACAGTTTTTTATTGTTTATTTCATTTTTACCAATGCTAAAATGCTATCATGAGAAAGGCATCGTGATAAAGGAGCGGGGCAGAAGACCTGATCCATAATGATTCATTTGTATCTAATTTAGTTTAAAAAATTTATTTGGATTTCTTATTTCATGTTGAATCTAAAATAGTATAGGGTTTATCGTGTTTATCTATAAATACTCATTATAGAAATTTCTGAAAAAAGTTGAATGAGATAAATCAGTTATTTTTTTTTAATCTCTTATTTTCCTCTTTATTTCTTGTTTCTTGATTTTTTTTTTTCTTGATTTTTATGCATACGAGTAATGTAACAGATTTTTTTCATAAATCAAGCTTTCTCGATTTACATCAATTGATATCAGAACAACACCCGGATCAATTATTCGTGATGTCACGCAACTCAAAAAGCAGATAAACAAAAGCCATTAAAACACATATAAATCATGCTACTGTAAAACAACAAATCGACAAGATGAAATAAGACATCGCATGATTGATAAAGATGTTCACGGTGCAGTTCGAGGCACATATGGAGACTGCCTTGGACAGACTTCAGCTACCATCTGTCCTGCCACCATTATTACTAGTGTGTCTTGCATCACCGCTGTCGGCCCACCCAGCGATGCCACCGCCAATATGGCCTACAATTGCACAAGACAACAGAGATAAGGGGAAGGCCTGTGCCCTCCCTCTCCCTTCCTATTTCGTTTCTTTTCCTGGCAAGCCTGGACGCAGCAAATGACGTAGGCAAATCTATCTACTGCCCAACAGATGGAGCCGACAGATGGCCACCCAATCCACCGGTGGTTCTCACTCAACTGGCAGCAATCATGGAGGGCGAGAGGGTGCTCTCCACTCCTCCCCCTTTCTCTTTTTCAGCAGAGCAAGGCCGACCCACCCGAGAGTCGTCGTTCGGTGAGCTGCTGCTGGATGGGGACCGCTGGCGGAAGTCTAACCCACTACTTGTGAGTTACGGCTCTTTGTTTCCCTTCTCTCATCAATGACGGGCAAGTGAGGGTGCTCCCATCGAATGGCCGCCGACCGACGGCTTGGCGTCTGACGAAGAAGGTCGACAGGAGCCCACACCAGTCGGAGCAGGTGCCTGCATTGTGGTACCTCAAGCACGGAGGAGGGGTGCCTCCACCATATTTCCCAACATGGGTGGGAGGCCACCCGAGGCAAGGGTGGGTGCTCCCGTCAGATGGCCACAGTCCGACGACTTGGCGTCGGACAAAGCAAGCCGACATGAGACCACGCCAGTCGGAGGAAGTGCTTGTGTGGTGGTACCTCAGGCAGGGGGAGCGGTGCCTCCACCATGTTTTCCAACATGGGTGGGAGGCCACCCGATGCCTTAACATTCTGATCCAATTTGGAGAACTGGGTCATCTCTGTTGCAAAACACCACACTGGTCTGACTTAGAATCAGACCAGTTCGAAGGGTTTTTGGACCGGTTCAGAGCAGTCCCAGTCTGGTTTAGGGTTTTATCTCACCAATTCCAAGTCTTTTTAGACTGGTTCACATCCACTACTTTTGGACCCGGATCTACCTCCTTATTACTTAAATTGAGTTGGATTCATTTCAAACTCTTTCTTGGATCAAATCCAAATCCATGTGTTTGGTCCTATTTCTAAATGCCCAACCCAAATCTGAATTTCATCTTTACCATTTGACCCAGGTCTTACCCTAACACACCATGAAAGCTTGGACCCAATTATAGATTGCTTGAATTTGCTTAAACCCAAAGATCCAACCCTAGATCCACTTGACTCAATCCAATGTGACCTTCCACAAACCCTACCCATATCCAAATATATTCAAGATCCTAACCTCGATAACCAGACTCAAGATTGTCCTATATTCATATTCCACAACCTAATCCCATTTAAGACCTTAGACTTGCTCAAATCGGATCAGTATGGCCTTCCATAAATAACTATGGATGAGGTACCTTCAGAGTTGATTCAGATTTTATGTCAATCATCTGCTCCAGATCCGTTTGGCATATTTTACATTGGAGACATCTTGCATGACTTTCGTTGGTTCAGAAAGAATGCTTCAGTTTTTCAGGTACATATTGGAGGAGATCTTGCTTGGTAGTTTGTGGTGTGGTATAAGATTTTGGTTCTGAATTGTGAGCTCATAACTCACAAGGTGGAACGGGATTGGAAAAAATTCAAGCAGGATCCAGACTTGAGAACAAGTCTTTTTCAACTTGGAAAGAATGATGTAGGAGCGGGGTAGAAGACCCGGTCTATAAAGATCCATTTGGATCTAATTTAGTTTAAGATTTTTATTTGGATTTCTTATTTAGAATTAAATCTTTTTATGCAATGGATCTATGTTGGATCCAAAGTAGACCCAGGGTTTATTATGTTTTCCTATAAATACTCATTATAGGGATTTCTAAAAAAAAATGAATGAGATAAATCAATTACTATTTTCCTTTTACCGCTTGTTTTTCTCTTCATTTCTTGCTTTCTGGTCTTTTTTTGTATTTTTTTGTTTTTCTCGATTTCTGTAAGTTGGAATAGCGTAGCATATTTTTTCTTTTAAATCAAGCCCTCTCGATTTACTTCACATCTCATCTCATCATGGAAAGCCTATCTTAGGTGATAGAATTTTCATATGAATGGTTTTCTTTTTCAATTTTAGAAAATGCTTTTCATGTTGATAAGGTGGGTGAGAGTTGTGAATTCGTGTTTGTTTCATGTGGGAAAGAGAGGTAAGAAACATATAAGTGACTATATAATAAGGCACATGCCACGTTTCAAATGCCAATACAAGAATCTCCTCAGAAATGATTCACATGTGAATCCATTCATGAGAAGGGTGGGTCTCTGATTGGATTTACGTATCCACTGCATGGCCAATGGTAAAAAGAGCTCCTATTGACCATGAGCCCCATAGGAAAGTGATATAGGCTGGTTTCACGTAGGTACGAAAATGAGGAGTTTCATATCTAAACTAGCCATTTTCGTATAAAAGAAGAGTGAAACAAATACTTAGGTACCATTTGGATGACACCCAAAACCCACTTTTCAATTGGGTTTGGGTGTAAACTTGATTTTGTGCCCAAAATTCAAGTTTTGGTAGGGATGGTGATGTGGAGTGGTAAGCACTGATCCATGATTCAAGATCCAAGATCCAAATGGATCTTAATACGTGCAGAAGCGTTTCACGGGAGTGAGTCCGAACAAGACTTGGGAAAATAGAGTTTTTGGAACCCGTGCACTCTGTTTCGACAGAGGAGGTCCACAAAAAAGTTGTGTGTGACTCGCATGCCTTTTTAACGAATCTAAAATCACCAGATTCGAATCAGAAATGTCTGCTTCATGGACTCGAAACTGGGACTGGTAGACAAGTCTGTGACAGATTCTTCGGGTTCGATAGATAGCCTATTCAAAGAGGTTTTTGACTCCTCAGATGTTAGAGTTTGCAAAAACTCTCAACAGATGAACTGAAGGTTAAATCCAAACCTTTCTAACGAGCTATGACTTGGATTTTTCTGAGTTTTTTATGAGTCTCTACCAATTTTTCAACTCTCAAAAAAGTATGTGATACTTGTTATAAATTGTAGTCTAGGATTCGTAACATGCATTCACATCACACGAATTTCAGACTTGCAAACATATGAATTAGATGAAACTCATAATAGTAACTAGGTTCAACAATATTTCAACTAACTAATTCAAGTTTCATATTCATAAGTCATGCAGAAAATATCAGGAAATCGAGAAACTCAAAAAATCTAAATCAGGATATTAACACATGTTTTAAATTCCTAACTTTTTGACAGCAGCAAAAGGATTGATACTTTTGAGATACTTAAATAAATATTCATCCATGACGTTGAACATAAAAGTTTCAGAGTTATGTCTTAGCTTTCCACAGAATCAAACAAATCAAATTTTTTATAGAGAGAATTAGGAGGAATCTCAAAAGTATGGAACACTGTCCAGGGCATTTTGGACAGGACAGGGACTGACAAAATCTGACTATCTGACAGTTTGACAAGGATTTTGAAGAACTTTGTGAGTCGAATCTGTTACGACAATGAAGCCATACATGATACTTCAAGTACAAGGTTTTGATGATGAGCAAGTGGAATCAACTGCATTTCAGCTAAGGCTATGAAGAAATTGAAGAATTCGACGAAGAATCTTTAAAGACTAATGTGCAAATGTTTAATTCATTAAAAGTCTTAGATTCTTGTAAGAGCCTTACTTAGAGTGCATATTTAGGTTGCATTTCACCTTAAAAGTCTTTAGAAAAACTTTTCTAAAAGAAACACTCTTGAAAATCTTTTTAGAAAACTCTTTTCTTAAATTTTCATGTTTATTAGTCGACCAATCGACTTACCAGTCGACTAATCCTTTCGCGCCATATTTTCTAAAAAGTCATTTTTGTCAAATTAGTCGACCGAAGGTTTTATCAGTCGACTGGACAGAATGTCTATTTTCTGAAAAGTTAGCAGCAGTCGACTAATGGTTTTATCAGTCGACTGAACAGAACATGTGTTTTCTGAAAATTACCAGCAGTCGACTAATGCTTTTATGAGTCGACCGAACAGAATGTTTGTTTTTCAGAAGATTTTAGCAGCAGTCGACTAAAAGGTTTTTCAGTCTACTGATGATATTATCAGTCGACTAACTTTTCTCAAGTCAACTAAGTTTCAAAAATTCAGATTTTCAAACGGCTCGATTAACAGATCAGTCGACCGACGATAACTGTCAGTCTACTAATAACTAACTATTAGTCGACTAACTGATGTTTCAGTCGACTAATTTTGTCATTTTTCCTGAAACTTCAAAAAGGCGTGTCTTTTCATTTTTCAAACGTTTTGATCATTCAAAATGGACAGTTTTGACACCTGTAAACACCCCAAATTTTCACTCACCTTCTTGACATCGCCCTCAATCGGCACATTTCAGTTCTCCGGAAGCAATAAAGGGCAAAATGGTCATTTTCTGAGATTGAACCTTGCAGAAAGTCCTAAATTTCATTCTTGAGCCTCAAAATTTCTATATTTAGGTTCAAAGACATCTTCAAATTGCAAAATTTCAAAATCCTTTTTCTGGACAAAAAAGTTAGAATTTCCAAGTCCGAGCTGAGAGTGACATTTCACTGAAACATGTCTTTGCATCGCATTGCATGAACACTTTGCATCATTTCATTGCATAGCATGTCAGTTTGAGATCCAGAACTCCTGATTTTCAAAATTGTCAATCCAGATTTGATTTTTAAACTTTTCAAATTGATTTTTAAAACCCTGGGTATTCAAAATTACCAAATTTTCCCATTTTACCCCCAGGACTTTGAATTACAAAAATTTTCTCAATAAAAACAATCTGGATATTTGGATATTGATTTTAAAGATTTTATCCCAAAACTTTTTTTTGCAAAAGATTTTAAATCTCTTTACAATTTCTTTTTTTTTTACATTTATCCATATTTTGCCCTGAAAAAACCAATTTTTCCAAATTCTTGAAAATAAATAATATTTTATCTCGTATCTTCAAAAAAATGGAGCGGGACCCGCCTTTGAACTAGCATCATACTCAGACTCTCAGGTAAGTATCTTATTCTCAAGTGGGACCCACCCGGAGGTCATACCAATTTGCAAAATTTTCTTTTTTGAAATTCTTATTTATTTATTTATTTATTTATTTAGTGGGCCCACACACATGTGGCACCCCAATTGAAAATAAAAGATTTTACAAAAACAAAATAAAGCTTTATTTTCAAAAGGATTTTAAAAGTGGATTGAGGTGGCATTTCCATAAAAGCCTCTCATTTATTTCCTTTTTATTTCATTTGTTTTAATAAATTTTTTTTTTTAGAAAGAGGCAGCCTTAATGGCACAGCCGAATTTCCCTAAAGTAAAAAATTTTATTTTTACCTAAAACTTAGGTAAATGAAATGAAAATTTTGAAAAAAATCACAAGATGCGCCCTTTTGAAAACGGCAGCATTAAGTTTCAATTTGAAAAAAATTTCAAAAGGTGTAACGGAAGTTCAAGGTTGCGTTTTCTTCAAGGGGCTGAAGGTCTTTGAAAAAGGGAGGGGCCAACGATTGAACGAGAGGAGGAGGGGCCGATTGAGAGTTTTGGTGCTTATTGCAGGAGATTCACCAAAGGGGGCAATTGAAATTCCTTTTTTTTTTCGGTGGTGCAGGGGTCTTTTTCTCAAGGGAGAGGCTGCCCAGCTGCTGGAGCTGGCCTTCAACCCAACCGCAGGGAGGTCCATCACAGCAAGCTGCCCATCATTTCTTGCAGCTACACAGCAGGAGCCCATCATTGTCCGCCTCCAACAGCCAACGTGGTCTTCAACTTCTTCAGCTTCCAGCCATCTCTGCCGCCCACCGCCCAGCCATCTCAGCGTGCCCACAGCCCAGCCGCACATCCTTCAGCCGCAGGAGAACCAGCTGCCCCCCTTCTCTCAATCCAGCCGTAAAGGATCCAGCAGGCTCCATCTTCCTTCAGTCCAGCCAGCAGGAGGTCCAGCGTGAAACACCATTTTCATCTCCACTTCATCCCAGTCACCATCTGCATCTCCTTCAATCCTCCAGTTGCAGAGAATCTCCATCCAGCAGTTTTTTTTTTGTTTTTTTTTTCTTTTTAGCACATCAGCAGAAAATCGACATTTATTTGCCCTCTACAGATCGTTTGGAACAGAGGACTTACAAGGTAACGTATGGCTGTATGTATTTTCATTTCATTCTTTATGTTTTCCTGTTTTGTTATTTTGAAAAATTTTCATTTCATCATAATCTCCTGAATTCCATGATTGTTTCAATGTTATATTTTTCCTATCTTTTATTACTTGAATTTCATATTTGTTTTGTTTCTTGCATTTCCAGCTTTGTTTTTATTTCCTGTTGTGCTTTGGTTTCAAGTCATTCCTTTACAAAATTTTTCTGTCATTCGTTCATTAAATTCCTATTTCTTCATTCAGTTTTCCTGTTTTGCTTTCTTTCCTGTTTTCTTCATTCAATAAATTTCCTGTTTTACATGTCATTTTCCTGTTTGTTTTCTTTTTCAAGTCATTTTCTGTTTTTGCAAATACAGAATTTCCTGCTGTCTTCAAGTAAAGTTCTTAGTTACTTCATTTTTCAGTCCTTTTAGCCCATTTCTTGTCTTTGATGGTTTGTCATTCAATAAAATTTCGTGCCATTTCAGTGGATGTTGTATCTTGATCTCTAGTATATCCAATAAGGTTTTATTCTCCCTGTTTTACATTCATTTTTCTTATACAGTAACTTCATGCCTTCATTACAAGCACTTGTGTTGATTCCATTGCCTACCTAACATCTTGTATACATTATTTGAATGATTGCCCATCTTATTATCTCAGATTTTGTATTTAGTTATCCTAAGTCATCAATGACTGTAATTCAGCTGGTTACAGGAAAATGAATAAAGTCTTTATTCATGACTTTCAGCCACATACTTTCAGCCAAAAATTTCTGTAGATTATCATATATTAGCTTTTGCATAGTCATCTACATCATGTATACTTTCTATGTAGACATCCACCATCATTCCTATTCATGGGTGTGTCATCCATGTGTGTTCATTCCCCTTTCTGCAGGAGTACCCATTCTTGATAATCGGCTATGTTCATGAACGGATATATCCACATCCGTTCATGATCTATATGTCATCTTTTGCAAGCGTCATTACTGATATATAGAGATGCTCTATACCCATTTTTATTGAAAATTACCTTGTAATTTGGGAAATACGGCTGCGCGAAATCACCTACAGAAACTGTATATACCTATATTTTCTGATTTTACCCATGATACGGAATTTTCCTTTATATGTATATTTTCTTATTATAGGTATATATATATCGATATCCATTGTATGTCTACCTATATATATACGTATATATGTATATATATATTTATATATATATATATATATATATATATACATATCCCTTCATGAGTATTTGCTATTACATATATTTTTCTTTTCTCTTACTCTTATAAATACATCATCATTTGATTTATGAGCTTAATGTTCAAATTCTTGTTTTATGAAGATATGTTAGAGCATCATCATTTGATTTATGAAATTTTGTTTAGCTTGATGGTAAAATTCTTGTTTTATGAAGTTATGGCTGGAACTTCATCATTTGATGCTACAATTTCTGTTTTATGAAGCTATGGGCTGGAATATCATCATTTGATTTATGAGCTTGATGTTCAAAATTCTTGTTTTATGAAGTTATGGCTGGAACTTCATCATTTGATTTATGAGCTTGATGTTCAAATTCTTGTTTTATGAAGTTATGGCTGAAACTTCATCATTTGATGCTACAATTTCTGTTTTATGAAGCTATGGGCTGGAATATCATCATTTGATTTATGAGTTTGATGTTCAAAATTCTTGTTTTATGAAGTTATGGCTGGAACTTCATCATTTGATTTACGAGCTTGATGTTAAAATCCCTGTTTTATGAAGCTATGGCTGGAACATCACCCTTGGTTTTATGAGATTTTGCTTAGCTTAGTGCTAAATTCTTGTTTGCTATATTGTTATAATATCACCCCATTTACAGCACCAATTATACATATTGTTTCATCATTTTCCACAACATTTTCACCTTTTCACCAAGCTTTTCATATCCTTTTCATGATATCCTTGAAATAGTCCATGATGCTTCCACAACCCATTTCCTGCACATATTCATTTTCTGCTGCAAGTGTGCAGTCTTGATATTTGGCCATATTCATGAACGGATATCTCTATATCCAATCGTGATCTCCCAACCATCTTTGGCGTGCTTCATTATGGATATATAGGGAAGCTCCATACCCATTTTTACTGGAAATTGCATTATAATTTGAGAAGTATGGTTGTGTGAAATCACCTACAGAAACTATCTATACCTGTATTTTCTGATTTTACCCATTATATGGAATTTTCATTTATATGTATATTCTCTTATTATAAGTATATATATATTGATATGTATGTATATCTACCCATATGTATACGTATATATGTATATATATATGTATATATGTATATATATATACATATATATATACTTATATATATATATATACCTTCATGTGCATTGGATATCACATATATTTTTCCTTTTCTTTTACTTTTTTGTAAATATATCTTCATTACCATATATCATTTAGTATAAATTCAAATATTTCTATATCTACATATATATCTTTGTTGTATATAGTATATATGTCCATTTCCTTTGTTATTTTGTACTAACTCTCATTTGGTAGGAAAATCTAGAAGATGCAGATTCCTTGGCTCCATTTCAATTTTCTTTTACTTTGTGTTATGCAATGTAACAATCCAATGTAAACCTTGGAATAAGATTTACTTTTACTGCTTAGATTAGGCCGCATCTCATATAGTTTGATTTCAGTAATATCCTGATTCTATGATGCATATATCTCAAATTTTCAAAATTCACCGTGGATGAACACGAATGGCACGTGCACCAACTCTTAGAGAGTTGATGAACTCGGTGGAGTCCATATTTACGGCCCTAGTCGGAATATGGATGAGACCCAGATCCATCATCTCTCTACCAGTCACATTGAGCCTACACTCTTAGGCTATCTTGAAAATGCACCTCATATTTCCAATGTTTTCAAAATATTGTGAATTAACTCAAATAAACCCTGAATATATTCATGGCCACAGTCATAATATATGAAGGATTTACTTTGGTTTAATCCACATTTTTCCAATAAAATTTTCAGAAATCTTTTCAAAAGTGCATTCATTCATTCACATCATCTGCATCATTTGTTTTTCTCATGATTTTCTCAAAAGATTTTCACTTCATGGAATCGATTTTCTCAAGAAACTATGATGATATTCGGAGTTGGATTTCCCAAATCAAATGTTTTCCTGTGATTTTCCTTAAAAAGTCATTTCCTTAAGATTCTTTTCAAAGGAATTTCTCATTTTCTCAAGAATCCAAGTTGATTTTCAGATATTTTAAAAAACCAGATTCTCAGGATTTCAATTTCCTAAGTTTTGAATTTCCTTCTCCAATGAATCTTTCCTATAAATTTTCTATCCTTTTCTTAAGAAAATTCTCAAAGTCTCAATTTTCCCAACAAGTACTTTTTTTTCAAATGTTTATATTTTCTCAAGAATTCTTACAGTTTTCCTGAGATTCTTATTTCCTCATGATTTTCCAAGTCTTTCTAAGCTTTCTCAAGATTTTCCTGAGATTCTCATTTCTTCATGATTTTCCAGATCTTTATAAAATTTCTCAAGATTTTCTCGAGATTCTCACTTCTTCATGATTTTCCAAGTCCTTATAAACTTTCTCAAGATTTTCTCGAGATTCTCACTTCTTCAAGATTTTCTAACTCTTCATAAACTTTCTCGAGATTTCAAACCTTCTTCGTCTGAGTTTTCCTGAGAGATTGATTTCCATCTTTTTCCTAAGAAATGCTTTTCAACTTTAAATGTTTTCTAAGCATACATCATATTTTCCAATTTACATTTCCAAAATTCTCATAGCACATGCCTGAATTCTCTGTGCATTTAGGATAGAACATAATGTTAATGATTTTACTAAGTCAAGCATAATTTTGGTTCTTGGTTCGATTACCCCTGTTAAAGGCGGCAGGAACGGTCGAACCTCGTACCGACAGGTCGAGCCCCATCCCATGGATTTTCCCGCAATTTTCAAAACGAAGGTGAGTATTTCAAAAACAATTTCCAAATCCGGTCAAGTTTGAATCGCGAAAGCATTTCTCTCTCTTTTCCGCAAGGAAGGGAAGACGGGAAAAATTTTGCAACGATAACAGGTTTGGCGACCGTGATGGGACCTGTCCTTGTCTGACCTAAATTATGCTTGACTTAGTTCAATTATCGAAATTATGTTCACAACATGTCAGCTCTTTAGTTTTGATATCATGCGAACCTAGGAGCCTAGATTCTGACCTAGCTGACATTGACTGCATGTAGCTTAGGCATGGTTTGGTAGGACCAGATTGAGGAGAAATTTTCATGCTCACATAGACTTAGGTCTAAATACAACCGTCCTCAATTTAGGATCTGAATGCAAACAATGTATGCTTCTTCAAAGATTTTCAAAAGTCTATCTCTCTAGGTGTTAGAGCCATCTATTTCTTGCATGTGATCATTTTTTTTCAAACCCCCTTACCTATCATTACCCGGTCTTCGCGTTGCTGGGCTCTCTTCCAGAACCCTAGTTCGAGACAGAGCCTCACAACTGGGCCAATTAGTTGGGTTAACACCCCCCTACCACGTACCGCGGGCCACAGTCCGAAGTATATCGGTAGGCGCTCAAGGATGTTGGGAAACCTTACCTTAGAACCAGAGTTGAAATTATATGCCACGTACCTCGGATTTCGGTTCGGGTATATCAGCATAACTGGATTGGACAAAGATGATCTGAACTTAGAGTTAGGGTTAGGGTCCTACAGCTGTTTTCAAATGGATACATCTAGAGTCAGCCTTTTAGGGAGTGTTGTATGTGCATAAATGTTTGTGCAGGATGTGATTGTTTGTAGGTTACCTCTATTTCCTTACATTTTCCTAAAATATTTTCAAAATATCCATATTTCTCACATTTTCCTTTATTTCCTAAAACCCTGGAAGATTTTCCCTAATATCCAATTTCTTTCAAAACTCTAGGTGATTTTTCATTCTCCCGTTCTACTGGATCTCGAATTTCCAGCTGCATTTTCATCCTGCCTGCAATTTTCCAAAATCATATGGATTTTCAATTCTTTTGTCTATTTGCAAAATTCTTTATCTTATTTTTCTCGTGCATACCTTGATTATTGCGGTGGAAATTGTTTACCCACTTGCTTTCTCCTTATTCTAAATCCGTTTGCAGATTGTTTTCCAAGAGATATCTATTTCCTTCAAAAATGGTATTTTCCTCGTGGTTGACGACCTCGCCTAGGTAACAAGGCACATTTTCCGTTGTTATTTCTCTTACCAAGAATGACAACACAATTGTCGTGATTTCAGCGGCGACTCCATCTCTAGTAATGGGATATTCTTCTAATTGTCTACCATATCATCAATAATCATTTTTTTCCCAATCCAAAATTTCCTCAGAGTCTGATCAAGGCTTTATCATGCAGAGAGCATCCTCAACATTTGATGGTTCAAACAAGGTCAGAAAAAAGAACCACATCATCACAGCAATCCTCAGCCTCAGAAGGTGAAATGGATCATCCCGTGAATCAAGATCAACAACAAGAGGAGGATGGCATAGACCCACAGATGTATGCCATGTTCCAGAAAATGATGACCAAAATGATGAGTGAACAGGTTGGGACCAGTGCAGAGAAGAATCCATTCAGAGAGAAGTTCCACAGGCACAAGGATAAGAAGACTTCCAAGAAGCAAGTTCAGCCAGAGGAAATTTCAGATGAATCAGAATCAGAGGAAGACACCGATGAAGAATATGAGGTGCCTCCGGCATTTCAGAAACAAGGCCGAAAACAAAGGAGGAGTCGCAAATCAAAGAATCAAGTTGCAGAAGAGCCTCTGCAGTCACAGTTCAAAGAAATGGCCAAAGTTGTTAAAGACCTGCAAGCTCGCGACAAGGGCAAGAAAGTCTTCACTAGCGAGGATTTTTATGATGGATTAGAAGGAGATGAAGAACTGGAAAATCTGCCCCACAAGTTCATCAAGTTCGATGGTTCTGGTGATCCCAAAGCCCATCTCGCCATGTTCTTCGCCGAATGCTCCAAATTCAAGAGAGACAATAGGGCCCTATTTCTCTGTTTTCCTCGTAGCTTAGAAGGCACTGCCGCCAAGTGGTACTCTGAGCATATCAATCCAATCGAGCTGCGAGAATTCGATAAGGTGGTCAACCTATTCATTGAGCGATTTCTGTTCAATACTGAAGCGCTCCCAACATTGAGCCATCTCTGCAATCTAAGGCAGAATGCAAATGAAAGGCAAGGGACTTCATTCGCAGATGGTGAGAGACCTGCAACAAAATGAGGGATCCTATATCAGAGAGGCATGCTTTATCGCTGATCCTGAACAACTTCTCACAACCTTTGAGAAGTCTTATCTCCACCTCGCCTTCCAAGTCTTTCATAGAGCTTACTGAACGAGCTGAGTGGCTCGAGATGGGGTTGGAGAACGGTGTCTATGATGGTATCACCCTCGTCAAGAACAATCTAGATCCAAAGAAAAAGGCAAATTTCACCTCCTCCGCCAACATCAGCCGCAATGATAACAAAGGTAGTAAGGGCAACCATGCGGATCGAGAGGAAAGACAGAATAGCAAGCTATCTCAGCCCAACTTTCCACAAAAGGAAAAGATAAAGCGTGAAGGTTGGAGTAATGATCGTGTGTTCACTCCTCTCAAACAAACACTCAAAGAAGCCCTTGAATTCATGCTGGCTAAGGGATTAGTGAAACTTCCAAAGGCCACAACTCCTCCCACCATCATGGGAAGGTTCAGGAATCAGTTTTGCAAGTTCCATCGGGCAGTAGGGCATGACATTGATCATTGTTTTGTCTTCAAAAATATTGTTCAGGATTGCATTGACAAGAGCCTCCTTGCTGAAGAGGAAGAAGAAGACGAGCTGATCATCTTGACCAAGCCTTTCCCAGATCATTCAGAAAATTGACGATGCTAAAGTCTCCTGCTTTCTTTCTTTCGTTTTGCCAGTCACCTCATAGGGGCAAATCCATCCAGTTTTTGCAACCTTTTGTCGAGTGCTTATAAATAGGCTGTCTTTTTGTTATCGGTTTTGCTTATCAATAAAATGTCAATTTTCTTTATCAAATACTTCTTTCTTTTGCCCCATTAGGGCACCTGTTTTTGTTTTGAAGAATCTTCTTTGCCCATTCTTTTCAAGACGAGGGGCAATTTATGAGAGAAATGAAATTACCTATGAGGGTTTTTTAAAAATCGTGAAATTTTTGAAAATTTTCTACAAACATCTTTGTTATGATCACCCAAAAGGTTAATATTTTGGTCCAATTTTTTTTCAAAAATCAACCATCGCGGTGATCTTCTTTTCTTAAATTGGTTTCGAACCATTATCTTTAAAATCAACCCTGGTGTTGATTTTCTTTTCCAAAATTAGTGTTAAACCAATTCATTTTCAAAATAAACCCTCGTGTTGATCTTAACTTCCAAAATTCAATTTTGAATCATTATCTTTAAAAATCAACCCTTGTGTTGATTTTCTTCTCCAAAATTATTGTTAAACCAATTCATTTTCAAAATCAACCCTCATGATGATCTCTCTTCAAAATCAACCCTCGTGTTGATTCCCCTTTTCAAATATCAGCTCTCACGCTGGTCATTCTTCAAAATCAACCTTGCAGTTGATTTTCTTCCCAAAATGATTTCTCACTTTCAAAATAACATTCTCCTTTTACTTTAAAGATCCCATGTTCTAGCACTTTCTTCATGTCAAAGGGATAATATAATTTTGTTTCTTTTCCTCGATTTTTAAGCATCAATAAAATTCGCCAATAATTTGGCACCATTTTATTTTCGTCTCTTTCCTTTTCACAAATATGTCTCTTGTAAGGAATGATCTTGAGGACGTCCCTCGATCATCCTTCTTTGTATTCAAAATCTTCCTCCCTAGTTACACTGGGGCATGTTTTTGAAAAATCTAACTTTACCTCAAAACATCCTGTATGCAGGCAGGATAAACCAATCTCTCATTTTGCATATATATGCACTCACTTGCATTAATTTTTGCATTCATTTACATTTCATGTGCATTTGCATTTCATGTTACATTAATTCTGCATCCATTATCTTCCCCTTCAGGTTAAGGGATAAAACCTGAATCATTTTCCATAATTCTTCAATTTCGACCTCCGGGTCATCCAATTTCTAATTACCAAAATTCTCAATTTTGACCGCCAAGTCATCCAATTTTCATTCCCCATTCAGGATAAGGGGATAATCCTGAAACCGTTCATAAAAGTAATCCAACTCTCTATAATGATCCTCATTCTTTATTGAACTGATAGTGTTCCCAAGTGAACTGATAGTCGTTCTTCATTGAACTGATAGCGTTCCCAAGTGAACTCATAGTCGTTCTTCATTGAACTGATAGTGTTCCAAGCGAACTGATAGTCGTTCTTCATTGAACTGATAGTGTTCTCAAGTGAACTGATAGTCGTTCTTCATCGAATTGATAGTGTTCCAAGCGAACTGATAGTCGTTCTTCATCGAACTGATAGCGTTCCCAAGTGAACTGATAGTCGTTCTTCATCGAACTGATAGTGTTCCCAGTGAACTGATAGTCGTTCTTCATTGAACTGATAGTGTTCCAAATGAACCGGTGGTCGTTCTTCATTGAACTGATATTATTCCCAGCGATGGTCGTTCTTAATTGAATCGATATTGTTCTCAATGAATTGATGGTCGTTCTCAATTGAACTGATATTGCTCCCAGTAAACTAATAGTCACCTCCTTTGGGGAAAGGAGAGGATAATTTTTGCCATAGATGCGTTAAACCGGACTTCAAATGCTCTTTTTCACCTAGGATTTCAAGAAAACTTTGTCAATTTGTCAATCAAATTATTTGTTGATTTTAGAACTTTATTGCACAAATTTTTACCTCAGTTTACCTTCAGTATTACTTCCAAAAAGACAAAGCTTTTGTGAAGAAGGATTCAAAATCCAAATTCTTTCTATTGGCCAACCAAAAGGATGAAGGATAAATCCTCGATATGGTCAGAAAAGAAGATTCAATGTTTTTGCAAAGCCATAGATGATTGATATTGATCGCAGTCAATGGAACATTTTAAAGACCATTCTTGTGAAAATGAGGCAGTGGAAATATCCTGAGCGCTAGAAAAAGAGAGAATTCATCCAAGCCCTGTCTCCTTAAAATCACTTAAGCTGCAATTAAATATCCGCAAAAGGGATCTCTCACTTGTCGTCAAGATGAAGGCGAATTAAGCGAGTAGACCTCCGAGGCCAAAGAAGATTTGAAACATCTCCAAGATGACGGAGTTTGCGACGGATCCTTCCAGGGAAGGTCCAAAGCACTGTCGAGATGAAGGCAGATGCGATGAACCTCCCGACAATCCCTAAAATATATTTAATTTCAGCTATCATCCAAAGATCTCTAAACCCAAGAGCCAATATCGTCAAAGAAGGATGAAAACATCTCTAAGTTGAAGGAGTTTGTGACGTACCCTTCCCAAAAGAGAGCAAGAGAGGAAAAAGAAAGAGAGAAAAAGCCAGAACATCTCCAAAACGAAGGAGAAGGTAGCAAAAAAAACCCAAGAGAGCCAAAAGAGCGCAGAAAGATTATCATGAGAGAAGCTCCCAGGATATCAAACTGCCACATTTATAAAAAATCTCCTTTAAATTTGTGAAATTCTATTATCAATATCCTTTCATAGATTGCTTTCATGATATCAAATTCTCTTTCCTGTTCATATCAAGGAAATTGATAACTTCTTTGAAGAAGGTCAATCGCAAGCAATTTGGATTCCAAATCTTGATTCTATGAAGTCAATCCTGTTTGGAGGTAATACTTCAGGTAGAAAAGAAGGAATATTTTCACAATCATTTTCAATTACTTTGAATCAGCAAAATTTTCAACATTTTGACAATATTTTCTAGCTATCCTGACGTTAAGTGAGAGCTTGTAGTCCATATTAATGTATCTTGACCCCTTCGAGAGATTTTCCTTTTGTCGTTTTTCACATTGTTGAAAGATTAGCATTATCTTTGAAAGGATAGCCTTTATCATCTTTCACGTTGTTGAAAGATTAGCCTTCTCTCTAAAAGGATAGCCTTTGTCATCTTTCGTGTTGTCGAAAGAATCGCCTTATTCCTTTGGATTGCCTTTTATCATCTTTCGCATTGTCGAAAGAATTGCCTTATTCCTTTGGATTGCCTTTATCATCTTTCGCGTTGTCGAAAGAATCGCCTTGTTCCTTTGGATTACCTTTATCATCTTTCGCGTTGTCGAAAGAATTGCCTTATTCCTTTGGATTGCCTTTATCATCTTTCGCATTGTCGAAAGAATCGCCTTGTTCCTTTGGATTGCCTTTTGTCATCTTTCGCATTGTCGAAAGAATTGCCTTGTTCCTTTGGATTGCCTTTTGTCATCTTTCGCATTGTCGAAAGAATCACCTTGTTCCTTTTGATCGCCTTATTATCTTTCGCGTTGTCGAAAGAATCGCCTTGTTCCTTTGGATTACCTTTATCATCTTTCGCATTGTCGAAAGAATTGCCTTGTTCCTTTGGATTGCCTTTTGTCATCTTTCGCATTGTCGAAAGAATCACCTTGTTCCTTTGGATCGCCTTATTATCTTTCGCGTTGTCGAAAGACTCGCCTTGTTCCTTTGGATTACCATTGTCATCTTTCGCGTTGTCGAAAGACTCGCCTTATTCCTTTGGATTACCTTTGTCATCTTTCGCGTTGTCGAAAGAATCGCCTTGTTCCTTTGGATTACCTTTGTCATCTTTCGCGTTGTCGAAAGAATCGCCTTGTTCCTTTGGATTGCCTTTTATCATCTTTCGCATTGTCGAAAGAATTGCCTTATTCCTTTGGATTGCCTTTATCATCTTTCGCATTGTCGAAAGAATCGCCTTGTTCCTTTGGATTGCCTTTTGTTATCTTCCGCGTTGTCGAAAGAATCTCCTTATTCCTTTGGATCACCTTATTATCTTTCGCGTTGTCGAAAGACTCGCCTTGTTCCTTTGGATTACCTTTGTCATCTTTCGCGTTGTCGAAAGACTCGCCTTATTCCTTTGGATTACCTTTGTCATCTTTCGCGTTGTCGAAAGAATCGCCTTGTTCCTTTGGATTACCTTTGTCAGCTTTCACGTTGTCGAAAGAATCGCCTTGTTCCTTTGGATTGCCTTTTGTCATCTTTCGCATTGTCGAAAGAATCGCCTTGTTCCTTTGGATTGCCTTTTGTCATCTTTCGCATTGTCGAAAGAATTGCCTTGTTCCTTTGGATTGCCTTTATCATCTTTCGCATTGTCAAAAGAATCGCCTTGTTCCTTTGGATTACCTTTATCATCTTTCGCGTTGTCGAAAGAATTGCCTTATTCCTTTGGATTGCCTTTATTATCTTTCGCGTTGTCGAAAGAATTGCCTTATTCCTTTGGATTGCCTTTGTTATCTTTTGCGTTGTCGAAAGACTCGCCTTTTTCCTTCGGATTACCCTTTGTTATCTTTCGCGTTGTCGAAAGAATTGCCTTATTCCTTTGGATTACCTTTGTCATCTTTCGCATTGTCGAAAGAATCGCCTTGTTCCTTTGAATTATCTTATTCATCTTTTGCATTGTCAAAAGAGTTGCCTTACTCTTCTCTGAAAGAGTTTGCCTTGTCTGTCTTTCGCATTGCCGAAAGAGTTGCCTTATTCTTCGTTGGAAAAATTGCCTTATTCATCTTTTGTGTTGTCAAAAGAGTTGCCTTACTCTTCTCTAAAAGAGTTTGCCTTGTCTGTCTTTCGCTTTGTTGAAAGAGTTACCTTATTCTCGTCAAAAGATTGCCATATCCATCTTTCACATTGTCGAAATAGTCGTCTTACTCCTTACCTTCTTCATATTTCACGATGATGAAAATTCACCGGATCGTCTTGATCATTTTCCAAAATTGCCTCTTACAATTCCATTTCCATCGCCTCGTTCATCTTCAAGAAAAGTTGTCTTACTCACCTTCCAAAATTCTATTTTCCACTCGATCAGGATAATGGTATAAACCTGAGCCTCATTCAAGGAGGTATTCCATTTTCTGCCCGATCAGGTTAAGGGTACAAACCTGAATCTCATTTTAATGAGATAATTTCATTCCCTCAATCAGGTCAAGGGTTAAAACCTGAGCTTCGTTTCATACGAGGTATTTTTGTCCCATCTAGGCCAAGGGCATAAACCTGAATTTCACTCTCACAGAGTGAGTCTTTACTCTTCATTTCTCCATTTCATATCTACCATATTCCTCAGGCTAATTTCTTCATACCCAGTCAGATACTTCTAACTGGGGCATTTTTAGATAGCCCAAATTTGGTGTGTTTTCTTTGCCACTAAGCTCGGCCATAAGCCGGCTTAGTAGCAAAGAGGGGCATCTGTAAACACCCCAAATTTTCACTCACCTTCTTGACATCGCCCTCAATCGGCACATTTCAGTTCTCCGGAAGCAATAAAGGGCAAAATGGTCATTTTTTTAGATTGAACCTTGCAGAAAGTCCTAAATTTCATTCTTGAGCCTCAAAATTTCTATATTTAGGTTCAAAGACATCTTCAAATTGCAAAATTTCAAAATCCTTTTTCTGGACAAAAAAGTTAGAATTTCCAAGTCCGAGCTGAGAGTGACATTTCACTGAAACATGTCTTTGCATCGCATTGCATGAACACTTTGCATCATTTCATTGCATAGCATGTCAGTTTGAGATCCAGAACTCCTGATTTTCAAAATTGTCAATCCAGATTTGATTTTTAAACTTTTCAAATTGATTTTTAAAACCCTGGGTATTCAAAATTACCAAATTTTCCCATTTTACCCCCAGGACTTTGAATTACAAAAATTTTCTCAATAAAAACAATCTGGATATTTGGATATTGATTTTAAAGATTTTATCCCAAAACTTTTTTTTGCAAAAGATTTTAAATCTCTTTACAATTTCTTTTTTTTTTACATTTATCCATATTTTGCCCTGAAAAAACCAATTTTTCCAAATTCTTGAAAATAAATAATATTTTATCTCGTATCTTCAAAAAAATGGAGCGGGACCCGCCTTTAAACTAGCATCATACTCAGACTCTCAGGTAAGTATCTTATTCTCAAGTGGGACCCACCCGGAGGTCATACCAATTTGCAAAATTTTCTTTTTTTAAATTCTTATTTATTTATTTATTTATTTATTTAGTGGGCCCACACACATGTGGCACCCCAATTGAAAATAAAAGATTTTACAAAAACAAAATAAAGCTTTATTTTCAAAAGGATTTTAAAAGTGGATTGAGGTGGCATTTCCATAAAAGCCTCTCATTTATTTCCTTTTTATTTCATTTGTTTTAATAAATTTTTTTTTTTAGAAAGCGGCAGCCTTAATGGCACAGCCGAATTTCCCTAAAGTAAAAAATTTCATTTTTACCTAAAACTTAGGTAAATGAAATGAAAATTTTGAAAAAAATCACAAGATGCGCCCTTTTGAAAACGACAGCATTAAGTTTCAATTTGAAAAAAATTTCAAAAGGTGTAACGGAAGTTCAAGGTTGCGTTTTCTTCAAGGGGCTGAAGGTCTTTGAAAAAGGGAGGGGCCAACGATTGAACGAGAGGAGGAGGGGCCGATTGAGAGTTTTGGTGCTTATTGCAGGAGATTCACCAAAGGGGGCAATTGAAATTCCTTTTTTTTTTCGGTGGTGCAAGGGTCTTCTTCTCAAGGGAGAGGCTGCCCAGCTGCTGGAGCTGGCCTTCAACCCAACCGCAGGGAGGTCCATCACAGCAAGCTGCCCATCATTTCTTGCAGCTACACAGCAGGAGCCCATCATTGTCCGCCTCCAACAGCCAACGTGGTCTTCAACTTCTTCAGCTTCCAGCCATCTCTGCCGCCCACCGCCCAGCCATCTCAGCGTGCCCACAGCCCAGCCGCACATCCTTCAGCCGCAGGAGAACCAGCTGCCCCCCTTCTCTCAATCCAGCCGTAAAGGATCCAGCAGACTCCATCTTCCTTCAGTCCAGCCAGCAGGAGGTCCAGCGTGAAACACCATTTTCATCTCCACTTCAGCCCAGTCACCATCTGCATCTCCTTCAATCCTCCAGTTGCAGAGAATCTCCATCCAGCAGTTTTTTTTTTCTTTTTTTTGTTTTTTTTTCTTTTTAGCCCATCAGCAGAAAACCGACATTTATTTGCCCTCTACAGATCGTTTGAAACAGAGGACTTACAAGGTAACGTATGGCTGTATGTATTTTCATTTCAATCTTTATGTTTTCCTGTTTTGTTATTTTGAAAAATTTTCATTTCATCATAATCTCCTGAATTCCATGATTGTTTCAATGTTATATTTTTCCTATCTTTTATTACTTGAATTTTATATTTGTTTTGTTTCTTGCATTTCCAGCTTTGTTTTTATTTCCTGTTGTGCTTTCGTTTCAAGTCATTCCTTTACAAAATTTTTCTGTCATTCGTTCATTAAATTCCTATTTCTAAATTCAGTTTTCCTGTTTTGTTTTCTTTCCTGTTTTCTTCATTCAATAAATTTCCTGTTTTACATGTCATTTTCCTGTTTGTTTTCTTTTTCAAGTCATTTTCTGTTTTTGCAAATACAGAATTTCCTGCTGTCTTCAAGTAAAGTTCTTAGTTACTTCATTTTTCAGTCCTTTTAGCCCATTTCTTGTCTTTGATGGTTTGTCATTCAATAAAATTTCGTGCCATTTCAGTGGATGTTGTATCTTGATCTCTAGTATATCCAATAAGGTTTTATTCTCCATGTTTTACATTCATTTTTCTTATACAGTAACTTCATGCCTTCATTACAAGCACTTGTGTTGATTCCATTGCCTACCTAACATCTTGTATACATTATTTGAATGATTGCCCATCTTATTATCTCAGATTTTGTATTTAGTTATCCTAAGTCATCAATGACTGTAATTCAGCTGGTTACAGGAAAATGAATAAAGTCTTTATTCATGACTTTCAGCCACATACTTTCAGCAAAAAATTTCTGTAGATTATCATATATTAGCTTTTGCATAGTCATCTACATCATGTATAGCTTATTCATGTAGATACTTTCTATGTAGACATCGACCATCATTCCTATTCATGGGTGTGTCATCCATGTGTGTTCATTCCCCTTTCTGCAGGAGTACCCATTCTTGATAATCGGCTATGTTCATGAATGGATATATCCACATCCGTTCATGATCTATATGCCATCTTTTGCAAGCGTCATTACTGATATATAGAGATGCTTTATACCCATTTTTATTGAAAATTACCTTGTAATTTGGGAAATACGGCTGCGCGAAATCACCTACAGAAACTGTATATACCTATATTTTCTGATTTTACCCATTATACGGAATTTTCCTTTATATGTATATTTTCTTATTATAGGTATATATATATCGATATCCATTGTATGTCTACCTATATATATACGTATATATGTATATATATATATATATATGTATATATATATATATATATATATATGTATATATATATATATACATATCCCTTCATGAGTATTTGCTATTACATATATTTTTCTTTTCTCTTACTCTTGTAAATACATCATCATTTGATTTATGAGCTTAATGTTCAAATTCTTGTTTTATGAAGATATGTTGGAACATCATCATTTGATTTATGAAATTTTGTTTAGCTTGATGGTAAAATTCTTGTTTTATGAAGTTATGGCTGGAACTTCATCATTTGATGCTACAATTTCTGTTTTATGAAGCTATGAGCTGGAATATCATCATTTGATTTATGAGCTTGATGTTCAAAATTCTTGTTTTATGAAGTTATGGCTGGAACTTCATCATTTGATTTATGAGCTTGATGTTCAAATTCTTGTTTTATGAAGTTATGGCTGGAACTTCATCATTTGATGCTATAATTTCTGTTTTATGAAGCTATGGGCTGGAATATCATCATTTGATTTATGTGCTTGATGTTCAAAATTCTTGTTTTATGAAGTTATGGCTGGAACTTCATCATTTGATTTATGAGCTTGATGTTAAAATCCCTGTTTTATGAAGCTATGGCTGGAACATCACCCTTGGTTTTATTAGATTTTGCTTAGCTTAGTGCTAAATTCTTGTTTGCTATATTGTTATAATATCACCCCATTTACAGCACCAATTATACATATTGTTTCATCATTTTCCACGACATTTTCACCTTTTCACCAAGCTTTTCATATCCTTTTCATGATATCCTTGAAATAGTCCATGATGCTTCCACAACCCATTTCCTGCACATATTCATTTTCTGCTGCAAGTGTGCAGTCTTGATATTTGGCCATATTCATGAACAGATATCTCTATATCCAATCGTGATCTCCCAACCATCTTTGGCGTGCTTCATTATGGATATATACGGAAGCTCCATACCCATTTTTACTGGAAATTGCATTATAATTTGAGAAGTATGGTTGTGTGAAATCACCTACAAAAACTGTCTATACCTGTATTTTCTGATTTTACCCATTATATGGAATTTTCATTTATATGTATATTCTCTTATTATAAGTATATATATATTGATATGTATGTATATCTACCCATATGTATATGTATATATGTATATATATATGCATATATGTATATATATATATATACATATATATATATATATATACCTTCATGTGCATTGGATATCACATATATTTTTCCTTTTCTTTTACTTTTTTGTAAATATATCTTCATTACCATATATCATTTAGCATGAATTCAAATATTTCTATATCTACATATATATCTTTGTTGTATATAGTATATATGTCCATTTCCTTGGTTATTTTGTACTAACTCTCATTTTGCAAGAAAATCTAGAAGATGCAGATTCCTTGGCTCCATTTCAATTTTCTTTTACTTTGTGTTATGCAATGTAACAATCCAATGTAAACCTTGGAATAAGATTTACTTTTACTGCTTAGATTAGGCCGCATCTCATATAGTTTGATTTCAGTAATATCCTGATTCTATGATGCATATATCTCAATTTTTCAAAATTCACCGTGGATGAACACGAATGGCACGTGCACCAACTCTTAGAGAGTTGATGAACTCGGTGGAGTCCATATTTACGGCCCTAGTCGGAATATGGACGAGACTCAAATCCATCATCTCTCTACCAGTCAAATTGAGCCTACACTCTTAGGCTATCTTGAAAATGCACCTCATATTTCCAATGTTTTCAAAATATTGTGAATTAACTCAAATAAACCCTGAATATATTCATGGCCACAACCATAATATATGAAGGATTTACTTTGGTTTAATCCACATTTTTCCAATAAAATTTTCAGAAATCTTTTCAAAAGTGCATTCATTCATTCACATCATCTGCATCATTTGTTTTTCTCATAATTTTCTCAAAAGATTTTCACTTCATGGAATCGATTTTCTCAAGAAACTATGATGATATTCGGAGTTGGATTTCCCAAATCAAATGTTTTCCTGTGATTTTCCTTAAAAAGTCATTTCCTTAAGATTCTTTTCAAAGGAATTTCTCATTTTCTCAAGAATCCAAGTTGATTTTCAGATATTTCAAAAAACCAGATTCTCAGGATTTCAATTTCCTAAGTTTTGAATTTCCTTCTTCAATGAATCTTTCCTATAAATTTTCTATGCTTTTCTTAAGAAAATTCTCAAAGTCTCAGTTTTCCCAAGTACTTTTTTTTCAAATGTTCATATTTTCTCAAGAATTCTTACAGTTTTCCTGAGATTCTTATTTCCTCATGATTTTCCAAGTCTTTCTAAGCTTTCTTAAGATTGTCCTGAGATTCTCATTTCTTCATGATTTTCCAGATCTTTATAAAATTTCTCAAGATTTTCTCGAGATTCTCACTTCTTCATGATTTTCCAAGTCCTTATAAACTTTCTCAAGATTTTCTCGAGATTCTCACTTCTTCAAGATTTTCTAACTCTTTATAAACTTTCTCGAGATTTCAAACATTCTTCGTCTAAGTTTTCCTGAGAGATTGATTTCCATCTTTTTCCTAAGAAATGCTTTTCGACTTTAAATGTTTTCTAAGCATATATCATATTTTCCAATTTACATTTCCAAAATTCTCATAGCACATGCCTGAATTCTCTGTGCATTTAGGATATAACATAATTTTAATGATTTTACTAAGTCAAGCATAATTTTGGTTCTTGGTTCGATTACCCCTGTTAAAGGCGGCAGAAACGGTCGAACCTCGTACCGACAGGTCGAGCCCCATCCCATGGATTTTCCCGCAATTTTCAAAACAGAGGCGAGTATTTCAAAAACAATTTCCAAATCCGGTCAAGTTTGAATCGCGAAAGCATTTCCCCCTCTCTTCCGCAAGGAAGGGAAGACGAAAAAAATTTTGCGACGATAACAACACCCTTTCATACTCTCAATGTATGGAAAACTTTAACTATAAATATGAGTGCATTTTACACTAAAAAACAACAAGAATTCAATCAATTTGAATCATTTACTTATTGCTTTTCACTCCTATTCAGTCAAGTATTTATTTTCTCATTCACTTGATATTTTCACTTCAGTTTTTCACTCAAATCACTTTGAGAGATAGTGAATTCGTGAGTAGAGTATTTCAACAACCTCAAAAGCCAATTGCCTCTCATTCGCATTCAAAAGAAAGGCTCATAGGTTGTATTGTAAGTTGTTACTTATTTTCTGTAAAAAGAAGGACTCCTTGGTGTAAAGGAGTTGTTTGCTTTCAGTAGGGTTGTTACTGAAAGTGGGACCGGTTTTGGTCTGTGTGATCTTGTAGTTTACAAGGTTGATAGTGGAAATCTCAAGCGGGTTTTGCTTGGGGACTGGATGTAGGTCGGGTTAGACCGAACCAGGATAAAATCTTGTGTTCTTTGTGTGTTTGCTTTTCGATTTGCAAAATCCTTCAATATTCCGCAGACAATTTTTAAAAGCACTATTCACCCCTCTCTAGTGCTCGTTGCCTCGATCCTAGTGCACTTTCATTTGGTATCAGAGCTTAGGTTTGCTATTACTTTGATTTTACCATCATTTAGCATGTCAACTACAACATCTCAGCACAAAGAAGGAAGCTCTTTTGTTCGTCCTCCTCTCTTTGATGGAACAAACTATGGTTACTGGAAAGTAAGAATGACAATATTCTTGCAATCCATGGATCTAGATATTTGGAGAGTTGTTTCAGAAAAGTACCAAACTCCATCAACTGATTTCGGTCAATGGACCGATGATGAAAAGAAGACTGCTTCACTGAATGCCAAAGCCATGAATGCATTGTACTATGCCGTTGACAAGGTAGAGTTCAATCGCATCTCTCAATGCTCTACAACAAATGAAATATGGCATACTCTTCTCGTGACTCATGAAGGTACGTCAAAGGTAAAGGAATCTAAAATTGCTTCTTTAGTTCATAAATTTGAATTGTTCAAAATGAAGCAAAATGAATCTATATCGGACATGGTAACTAGAATGACCGATATAACTAACACTTTGAAATCCCTTGGAAAAGAATATTCACAAGTGGATTTAGTCAGAAAAATTCTAAGGTGTTTAACTCCTGAATGGGAGAGAAAAAACACTGCTATTGAAGAAGCAAATGATCTCAATACTCTCACTCTTGAAGATTTAGTTGGTAACCTTATGGCATATGAAGTCCAACTTCAAGACAGACAAGAATAAGAGCCCAAAAAGAAGTCTCTTGCTTTTAAGGCTACTTCTGACTCAGAAAATTCAGAAGATGAAGATGAAGATATTGCCCTCATCAAAAGGCAATTCAGAAGATTTATCAAAAAGGGAAGATTTCAAAGAAAGGTAAAGAAAGCAGACTCTTCCAATCCCAATGAAGTTAAATGCTTTAACTGCAAAAAGGCAGGACATATCAAGAAAGATTGTCCTCTTCTCAAAATCAAGCCCAAGGACCAATTCAAGAAGAAAAAGGCATTTCAAGCATGTTGGGATGATAGTGACTCCTCTTCTGATGAAGAATCAAATGAAGAAGTCACCAACATGTGTTTTGTAGCACAAGAAAATTCGGTAAATTAATTTGACTATGATGAGTTATTTGAAGTATTCAATGATTTATATGCTAAATTTAAGAGTTTAAATTCTAAAAATAAAGAGTTAAAAACTGAAAATTTAACTCTTGACTCTTAAAATAAAGTGTTACTTCAAGAGATAGAAGATCTCAAGAAGGAAAACTCTTGCCAAGCATTTGAAATAAAAGAAATTGGAGTTAGAACCAATCTCTTACAAAAAGAAATATCTAGTCTTAAAGAAAAATCAAATGATCTTCTTTCTATAGTGACCAAATTCACAAATGGTCAAGAGAATCTAGAAAAACTTCTTGGTTCTCAAAGATGCTCGGTTAATAAAACTGGATTGGGATATAGCTTCTTTGATACTCAAAATAGACTAAACTCTCTGGTGAAAAATCAAAGACATTATTCTCAACCATTTGTTCATAGAACTAAACTTTCTAGTTCTAATAGAAATGCATCTAATCATGGAAACTATAATGCTTATTATTCCAGACATGATTATTCTAGACATGTTAAATCCTTTTATAGAAAGAATATTTATTATCAAAGGAAACCAAAATCCAAATGGATATGGGTTCCTAAGACTAACTCTCATGGACCTGAAAATAGAAAGGGGTCAAATGCTCTATTTTCTAATTTTGTTGTAGGTACACAACATAAAAAGCAAATGGATATTGGACAGCGGTTGTTCCAAACATATGACTGGAAGGCCGGAGTTATTTTCCACCCTCCAAAATAAGGATGGAGGAACCGTCACCTTTGGTGACAATAACAAGGGAAAAGTAATAGGTATTGGTAATATTGGTAATCCAAAATTTCCCTTGATAGAAAATGTTCTTTTAGTAGATGGTTTAATGCATAATTTAATATCTATTAGTCAATTATGTGATAAAGGTTTTCATGTTTTTTTTAAAAATGATTTATGCTTAATTTCTGATTTTCAATCTAAAAAGATCATTTTTAAAGGTAAAAGAAGGAACAATGTGTATGAACTATATCTAGATGAATTACCCACTTTTAATGAAAAATGTCTTATTGTTTCAAATGAAATTCAATGGTTATGGCACAAGAGACTTGGACATGTTAATTTTAAAATTATTTCCAAGTTATCCAAGAATGATCTTGTAAGAGGCCTACCTAGAATACCATTTAAGAAAGATCACTTATGTGATGTTTGCCAAAAGGGTAAACAAATCAAGAGTTCTTTTAAAGCAAAAGATATAGTTTCAACAAAACGTCCTCTTGAACTTTTACATTTAGATCTATTTGGACCATCTAGAATTCAAAGTTTGAATGGTAGCAAGTATGCTTTTGTTATAGTAGATAATTATTCTCGGTTTACATGGGTAATTTTTCTAAAAAATAAAAATGATGCTTTTTCGGAATTTTCTAAACTTTGTAGAAGAATTACAAATGAAAAAGCTACATCTATTATTAAAATTCGTAGTGATCATGGTGGTGAATTTGAAAATGAATCTTTTCTAAAGTTTTGTGATTTACATGGTATATCTCACAACTTTGCTTTTCCTAGAGCGGCTCCACAAAATGGAGTTGTTGAAAGAAAGAATAGAACTTTGCAAGAATGTGCTAGAACCATGCTTCAAGATAAAAATTTACCAAAATACTTTTGGGCTGAAGCAATTAATACAACATATTATGTTCTAAACCGTGTTCTTATTCGACCAATTTTACATAAAACATGTTTTGAATTGTATTATGATCGTATACCAACGATCTCATATTTCAAAATTTTTGGTAGTAAATGTTTCTTGTTAAATACCAAAGATAATCTTGATAAGTTTGATTCAAAATCAGATGAATCAATATTTCTTGGATATTCTTCTAGAAGTAAAGCTTATCGTATTTTCAATAAAAGAACATCTTGTATTGAAGAATCTTTACATGTTGCATTTGATGAGAATTGTGAGCAGGTTATACCTCTAAGCGAAGGAGAAGAAGTAATACTTCAAGAAGAACCCTTGATAGAGAGTACGTCTCAAGAAAATAATCCTCTTCAACCGGTTTGGAAAGAAGTTCCTAATCATCCACATGAACTAGTTATTGGTGAAATAAAGAGTGGTGTCCAAACTAGAAGGCAATTAGAAAAATATATTGCAAATGTTGCTTTTATATCTAAATTAGAACCAAAGAATATCAATGAGGCTTGTGATGATGAATTTTGGCTTTTGGCCATGTCTGAAGAACTTAACCAATTTACTAGGAATGATGTTTGGGATCTAGTTGATAGACCAAAGGATCATCCAGTAATTGGAACAAGATGGGTCTTCCGAAATAAGCTGGACGAAAATGGTGAAGTCATTCGTAACAAAGCAAGGCTAGTAGCACAAGGCTATAATCAAGAATAAGGCATAGATTTTGATGAAACCTATGCACCAGTGGCTCGATTAGAGTCAATTCGTATGATGCTTGCTTTTGCTAGTTACATGAACTTCAAGTTATATCAAATTGATGTTAAGAGTGCATTCTTAAATGGACACATCAATGAAGCAGTTTATGTAGAGCAACCTCCAGGCTTTGAAAATGAGAAATATCCAGAAAAAGTCTACAAATTGAAAAGAGCTTTGTATGGACTCAAACAAGCACCAAGAGCGTGGTATGAAAGACTATGAAATTTTCTAGAACAATCTGGTTTTTCCATTGGTCGGGAAGACTCCACTTTATTTATTAAAAATCTTAATTCAGATATTCTTATTGTGCAAATTTATGTTGATGACATAATATTTGGTTCTACTAACGATTCTCTTTGTAAAGAATTTGCTAAAGCTATGCAGGAAGAGTTTGAAATGAGCTTGATGGGCGAATTAAACTACTTCCTTGGACTTCAAATAAAGCAAACTGAAGATGGAATCTTCATCAATCAGGCTAAGTATACAAAAGAACTTCTCAAAAGATTTGGGATGGACTCATTGAAATCAAGAAGGAATCCCATGAGTACAACTACTTCTCTTGATAAAGATGAAAATGGTAAAAGTGTAGATACTAAGCTCTACAGAGGTATGATCGGATCTCTATTATACTTAACTGTCAGTCGACCTGATATTATGTTTAGTGTGTGTATGTGTGCAAGATTTCAAGCAAATCCAAAAGAATCTCATTTAACTACCGTAAAACAAATTCTTCGTTATTTGAAAGATACTTCAAATTTCGGTTTGTTTTACCCAAAATTATCTTCCTTTGATTTAGTTTCATATAGTGATGCAGATTTTGCAGGAAGTAAATTTGATCGCAAGAGTACTAGTGGAACTTGTCATTTTTTAGAAAATTTCTTAGTCTCTTGGTTCAGTAAAAAGCAAAATTCAGTATCACTCTCAACAACTGAAGCTGAATATATAGCGGCTAGTTTAGCATGTTCACAAGTACTTTGGATGAAACAGACCTTAAAAGATTTTGGTTTGAATTACTCCACAACAACTATTTATTGTGATAACACTAGTGTTATAAATCTTTCGAAAAATCCTATTCAGCACTCAAGAACTAAGCATATTGAAGTTAGACATCATTTTTTAAGAGATCATGTGTTAAAAGGAGATATTTTGTTAAATTTTATTTCCACTAAAGAACAACATGCTGATATCTTCACTAAACCTCTTAAGAATGAAGATTTTATGAGAATTAGGAGAGAACTAGGTATTTGCTCATTTTTAGATTTGTAAAAATGCTGTTTTTGTGAACAAAATCTCAAAATCGCACTTTATTAGTCGACCGATAAAATTCTAGTCAACTGATGTTTTAGAATTTTAGAATGAATCGCACCATATTAGTCGACCGATATATTTCTAGTCGACTGATGATATTTTTAGAATGAGTCACACATTTTAGTCGACCGATAAAGTTTTAGTCGACTAAAATTTTAAAATTTTTAAATGAAGGGACCCGATACCCCTTGATTTTTTTTACCCGTTCTTTTTAAAATAGGCATCGTTTCACTTCGTTTTCGTACCTTTTCGTTTTTCTTAAAAACGAAACCCTTAAAACGAAAACCCTCTTTCTCTTTTGCCTCTCTCTCTCTTCCGAAAAACCCTCGGAGTGTTGTTCGATCCCATCCTCACCGGGATTTTCTTGTCGTGACAAGGAGACGCTGAAGTCTTCTGGCCGTGATCTTGAAACGTCGGAATCCTCTTGCAGTAACTGGCGCATCTTCAAAACACGTCGAAACTCTCTTGCCGTGACAGTGTATTTTCTGCCATTGCCGGAATCCCCTTGTGGCAGCCTTCACACTCGTCGTCAGCCATCGTATCCTCTATTTCTGTTTCACAACGTCGGACAGCGTTCTCATTCTGCCAGAAATCATTTGGAAGCCGACATTTTTTTTGGTAACTCTGTTTTTTTTTAATCATGCCTCGTACGAAGTCTGCATCTGCAAAAGGTTTAGGTTCTTCTCCTCCTACACCTACTTCAAGACATGGTTTTTCACTCAGATTACTCAGAAATCCTCTTTTGTATGATACTTTTGGATCAATTTCTGCACTACCTATTTTACCTGGCCGAAATGTTCTATTTCACTTATTTTCTCGTTACAACATAAGAGAATTATTTCCTGGTATTTCACATCTTTTTGATGCTTGTGCAGATACTCTTCACTATCCTTTTCTTATTCACTTGTTTTACACAAATCTACAAATGGATCATAAAACTGGAATTTTGTCCTCTCTTGTTTGTGATGTTGAAATCGAGTTTGATTCAAAACTACTTGGAGAAATTCTTGAAATTTCACCTTCAGACACTCTTTTCAACACTATTGAATTAAATGATGAAAGAGTTTTTGAACAAATTCTTCTTCCAGGCGCACCTCACTGCCCTCCTTTCAAAAATACTAATCTTCAAACTCGTGCACGCATTGCTGGATGAATTCTCGCCCATAATGTTCTACCTAAAATTGGTTCTTTTGATTATTATTCCACAGATCTTTCTACGGCTCTTTATGTTTTATTTGGAAAAATTTCTGTCAACTGGGCCAATGTGTATTTTACAAATTTGTGGAAACAAAAACCATTTCTTCCTTATGGTTGTCTTTTAACTCATATTTTTAGACATTTCAAAGTTCCTTTAACAAATAAAAAATATATTGAGCAAAAAGAGTTCTTTGATCAAACAATTTTTAAAAGAATGAAAATTAAATATCTGCCTCCTTTAAATGTTGATCAAACTGAACCATCTAATCCTACTGAACCATCAATTTCTGAACCTTCACCTTCTGCGACACCTTCATCTCATGCAAAAAGAAAGAAATTTTCGACCAATCAAGACAATGATGAAGTTATGCAGAGACTGGAAGCTTTGGAGTTGCATCAACACACTTTTCGTGAAGATGTGACTCAACAACTATCTTCGATTCAGAAAGAGATTACTTCAATCAAGGATTTGCTCAACTCACTTTTCTGATCTTTGTTGTTTAAACTTTCATACTTTATGGGTTGTAATATTTTAAACTTATATCTCTATTTTGCTTATGCTATTTCTGCCCTTATTCTTTTTTATTATGACAAAGGGGGAGAAAAAGAAAAAGATAAAAGATAGCATTACATTGAAATTACAGGAGATCTTGCAAGACAAATGCAAAATTAAGAGAAAAAGTAAGCTTTGAATGAATGCATTTGTAAATGCATGAAGTAATGATGAATGAAAATGCAAATAAATCAATATGTGATATATGTGCTTTAAATGTGCTAACTTTTAATGTTTTGCAGCATATTGATAGGGAGAGTAAAATCTCCATCTATGCATCTAAATGCTTTATCTTTGATTAAGTTTGTCATCATCAAAAAGGGGGAGATTGTTACGACAATGAAGCCATACATGATACTTCAAGTACAAGGTTTTGATGATGAGCAAGTGGAATCAACTGCATTTCAGCTAAGGCTATGAAGAAATTGAAGAATTCGATGAAGAATCTTTGAAGACTAGTGTGCAAATGTTTAATTCATTAAAAGTCTTAGATTCTTGTAAGAGCCTTACTTAGAGTGCATATTTAGGTTTCATTTCACCTTAAAAGTCTTTAGAAAAACTTTTCTAAAAGAAACACTATTGAAAATCTTTTTAGAAAACTCTTTTCTTAAATTTTCATGTTTATTAGTCGACCAATCGACTTACCAGTCGACTAATCCTTTCGTGCCATATTTTCTAAAAAGTCATTTTTGTCAAATTAGTCGACCAAAGGTTTTATCAGTCGACTGGACAGAATGTCTATTTTCTGAAAAATTAGCAGCAGTCGACTAATGGTTTTATCAGTCGACTGAACAGAACATGTGTTTTCTGAAAATTAGCAGCAGTCGACTAATGCTTTTATCAGTCGACCGAACAGAATGTTTGTTTTTCAGAAGATTTTAGCAGCAGTCGACTAAAAGGTTTTTCAGTCTACTGATGATATTATCAGTCGACTAACTTTTCTCAAGTCGACTAAGTTTCAAAAATTCAGATTTTCAAACGGCTCGATTAACAGATCAGTCGACCGACGATAACTGTCAGTCTACTAATAACTAACTATTAGTCGACTAACTGATGTTTCAGTCGACTAATTTTGTTGTTTTTCCTTTTTTCAAACGTTTTGATCATTAAAAAATGAACACTTTTGACACCCTTTCATACTCTCAATGTATGGAAAACTTTAACTATAAATATGAGTGCATTTTACACTAAAAAACAACAAGAATTCAATCAATTTGAATCATTTACTTATTGTTTTTCAATCCTATTCAGTCAAGTATTTATTTTCTCACTCACTTGATATTTTCACTTTAGTTTTTCACTCAAATCACTTTGAGAGATAGTGAATTCGTGAGTAGAGTATTTCAAGAACCTCAAAATCCAATTGCATCTCATTCGCATTCAAAAGAAAGGCTCATAGGTTGTATTGTAAGTTGTTACTTATTTTCTGTAAAAAGAAGGTCTCCTTGGTGTAAAGGAGTTGTTTGCTTTCAGTAGGGTTGTTACTGAAAGTGAGACCGATTTTGGTCTGTGTGATCTTGTAGTTTACAAGGTTGATAGTGGAAATCTCAAGCGGGTTTTGCTTGGGGACTGGATGTAGGTCGGGTTAGACCGAACCAGGATAAAATCTTGTGTTCTTTGTGTGTTTGCTTTTCGATTTGCAAAATCCTTCAATATTCCGCAGACAATTTTTAAAAGCACTATTCACCCCCCTCTAGTGCTTGTTGCCTCGATCCTAGTGCACTTTCAGAATCAAGATAAGTTCTCAACTACAAAGTTTGAGGCATGTGTCTTTTCTTTCTAAAAATCCCAAGAACACTGAAATCAGACTAGTATCCGAGTAGATACGGTCGATTCTTTATAGCAGTCGCAGACAACTCAGAATTCAAGAATTTGATTTTTTTGATAGCAAACAGTAGGGTAAGCAATCATGAGTTTTGAAGATTGTTGGAATCCACTGTCACACAGCATACGAACTTAAAACTCAAACTTACAATCACGAACATAAGCCAAGTGCTTGCATGCTGGGAGAATCAAAAGTAACAAGTTCAAAATATAAGAACAAGGGTTTGAAAAGGCAAACAAAGCTTGCAGATGACAATGGAGACGAGGTAGGATGGTTCAAAAGTGTCAACTCCTCCAGTTGCAGTGTTCGTGGTCCTCCTCACCAGTTTAAGCTCCTTCCTTCTTCACCAAAAAATACACTCACCAAAGATCCATCTTACTCACACACTCACCTTCTTCATTTCTTTTTTCCTTTTTCTTCCTTAATGTCGTCAATAGACAACTTATCAGGGACTTTAGCGGCTTAATCGAGCCTAATCAAGCCAAATGATAAACATAAAACTTTTAGAGCAGAATCTTAGCTTTTCAGAAAGCTAAAGATCATGCAATTTGGACCATCATCTAGGGAGATATAGTCAAAATACCGAGACTGTATTCACCCTTCAAACAACATCTTCCATACCCTCATCACCTTTTCAAATTTCTTTCTAAAAAATAAAAGCCAATGACCCTTTCACCATTTTTCTGTTGGGATTTAAGGGTCTCAAAAGAAACAAGGCTCCTCATTGGCCATGTGAGAGGAAGCCTCCCTTGAGGCCAATGAGGAAGCTTTTTTCAAACAAGTCTCACCACTCATTGCACCTCAAGTTGGCCAAATGGCACAACACACTTTTGAATTGATTGGACCTGTTGGGTGGCACCTCAATTACACCCAATGAGGATGGGTTGATGTGGCTGGTCAAGGAAAGCTTGAATATCATTGACCTAGGTCCATATTGGTCCAGCTCTAGGGCACCAATATGGATCCAGGTGATGGTATTGGATCTTGTTTTAAGATCCAATACTCAAACTAGATCTTTACACATATATTACTTTGGATCCAACATCAAAATTATAAAAAGTAAAAATAAAACTACCCAATTATTCCGTACACCCTCTAGTGCCACAAAAAAATCCTATAAGATTCTAGAACTATCAGAATCTGTAGAATCTAGCACCTAAAAAAAATAAAAATTAAAAATATATTTAATATGATTCCTTAATATGACAAAATAGAATCGAAAACAAAATTATAATCTTTGAGAAGATAAATGCGAAGTATCTCAGAATTTGAAATGTGATATTTAACATGGATTTGCATTGACAGAGATCCAACTGGACCCAAATAGTCTTGCACGATTGGATCTGTCATGGATCACATCCTGGATCGAATCTTGGGAGTTGGATTTGGATCCAATTCATCTTCAAAGCTCGGATCTTCATGATGCTCTGCATCATTCTCCCATTGGGTCGAAAGGCTTCGTCCTTAGAACCTAGTTCTTTTCAAGTGTAACTCTATAATTCATGCATCAATTCAAAATATAATCAGCATAGAAACTGTCCAAGGCAATAAGAACTAAATTATGCAGGGCAAGAAATTTCATATAAGAATAACAATAATAATTTATGCAATGCAACTCAATATTCTTTACGACATGAAATTTAAAAAAATGTGATTGAAGCACAAAAGCATTTAAGACATTGAATTTAACAACCTTACCTTGCATCAACACTCTACAGATAGTAGAAAAATTTGGATCAACTATAGATAAAATTTGCCTATGAATCATGCTCTTCAATATTTCAAATTTGATATTGAGATATTGATAATCACAAGATAGTTCACACGCAATATAAAGAAGCAACAATTCAGACTTACTATTAGAATTTATTAAAGATGCAAAATCCACCTTATCTATGAAATCCTGATGTTTTCAAAATAAATTTAGGGTTTTAATGTTAACAAGACCTAATATGGTTGACTCATTTTTCAGACTAGAATGAGTCTCTAAACTCTCAAATGATTCAACAGCAGAATGTTTAATGTTTAAGCACTTATTGACATGCATTTTAATAGAATTTTTAATATTTTGAGAGGCCTTTGCAAATTTGACATCTTCCTAGAGAATGGATTCATTAATGAGACTTGGAAAGTCTTTGTTGACAATAATGTCAGACACATCTTGAGAGAAAATTGTTTCTTCTATGTGCTCATAAAATTTCTCAAAGACCGGATCATCAGGACTGACACTAGACTAGTCTTCTATAGGTTCAATTTCCCAAAATAAAGATTTATGAGACATCTCCTTATATCTTCTCAAAAATTGGTTCATCAAGAATTTTGCACATAGGAACATCCTCAATTTCAGGTGAGGGTTCCTTCTCAATTTTATCAACTTCATCGGACAATGCCTTAAATGCTACATCGAGGATAGGTTCCTCATCAAATATTGGGCCACCAATAATTTCATGAAAAGGCTCCTCATGAAGATCCTTTGTGAAAATGACATGAGTGCGATTAATTTCATCGCACTGGGATACCTTTTCACTAATCGAATCAATTTCAAAATCCTCATATATGATAGGATCACTACCGAATTCAGGAGAAGGGTCCGTTAGGGAATCCTTCATGACAGAATAGGATTTTGGTTGATCCTGAAGTTCATGTCTCACGATGAACACACTAGGTCCCTTGATTTGAGATGCAACAATCTTAAGGGATTCATGAGGAGAAATGGGGATGCCAAAAGAAGATGGAGGAATGACAATGAGAATAGTGGATTGCACAACGGATGATGAGGTGGAAGACAAAGGAGGTAGATCTTTTGAAGGAAGCAACTTGATCTTTCTACCTTCAAAAGTGATGGAATAGAGATTGTTCTTACTGTAAACACCCCAAAATTTCCACATTCGCTCACAAACCCATTTCTCTTGCCACTGAGACCCGCTCTCTAAATCCTTCAAGAAACCAGTTGGTCGACATCTAAGCCAGGGCCATTCAGAGCCCGAATTTTGCTCCAAATTCAAATATTTCATCCTACAATCAAGATTTATTCTCTATTTTGGCTCAATTTCAGTTATCAATTTTCATCCTCGAACAAGAATGTTCAAATTCTTTGTTTCTGTCAAGGGTTTGGAGCTTCAAACCCCTTATTTGGGGTTTTGCATTTTGCATATCATTGTGTGTCATCTCACGTCATTGCATGTCATTTCATTGCATTGCATATCATTTTGAGATCCATCACTCCTATTTTTCAAAATCTTCAATTCAAATTCGAGTTTTAAAACTTTTTTTTGAAATCAACTTCAAAAACCTGGATTTTATATCTATATTTGTCATTTGTCAACCCTGGGATCTTATATTTCAAAATATCTCCTTTAGAAAGTGATCTGGATTCATTTTAAACTAAATTTTTAACTGATCTCATATCTCAGAAGAGACCCATCTAGGTGGTGTTGCTTCTGGATCCCCTCTTTCATCCAAAATTTTTCAAATTTCAGAGTTTTAGTTTATTTAGGATTCTGTCTTTTCACCTTTTTGAACCTTTTCAAAATTTTATTTTGGTTTTAAATCATAAGAAACCTTATCCCTTGTCCATTTTCTTCATTTTGGTCAAAATCTCAGAGTTTCAGTTGGACTAGGACTTATTTCAGAGTTTCAGTCGGATTAAGATTTATTTCAAAGTTTCAGTCAGATTAGGACTCTATCTCTCATTGTTATTTTTACCTATTTTCAAGAAAATCTTTCAAAATCTATCATTTTGGCTCCAAAATTTTAGAGTTTCAGTCGGATTAGGACTCTATCACAAGAGTTTTAGTTAGATTAAGACTTTATCTCTCATTGCTATTTTTATCTGTTTTCAACAAAATCTTTCAAAAGAAGTCAAAATTTAGAGTTTTAGTCGGATCAGGACTCTCTTCCAGAGTTTCAGTTGGATTAGGACTCTAACCCTGGCTTTTTTTTTTTGAGAAAATCTTTCAAAAACTTCTTCATTTATCCTTTAAAAAAATCAAATTTCAAAATTTCATGACTCTATTATAGAGTTTCATAATTTTAGGACTCTGCCCTAGAGTTTCAGTCAGTCCAGAACTCTACTCTGATTTCTTCTTTTTACTTTTATTTCACTTGTTTTTTGAAAACAAATTCAATTCTAAGAGTTTAAAAATTCTACGACTCTATCCTTGGTTTCATATTTTTGTTCATTTTCACTAATCTCTGAAAAGATCTTTCAAAATCTCTTCGTTTGTCTTTCCAAAACCAAAATTTAAGAGTTCTAAAATTTTAGGACTCTAGTCAGAGTTTTTTTTTATGACCCCTTTTGAAAACCTTATTTTTAACCCTTTATTTTCAGGTTTCAAAATCGTTTTCTAAAAAATCAAATGGAACCCACAGTAGGTGGTGCCACACTTGAGAAGTGTTTAGGTTAGTTTAGGATTTAGTTAGTGTTCTACCTAGATTAGAAGTTTAAAAGAGTCAAAATTGATTTTTAAAATCCATTTTCACTTTAGTGTTTTTAACTTTGTTTTTTTTTGTTTTTTTTTGTTTTTTTTAAAACAAAATGTGGGCTCACCTAGGTGGCGCCACATTTGGAATCTTTTTAAGTCTAATTAGGATTCAATTAGGTTAATTAGAGTCTAATTAAGAAGGTTAAAAAGGCAAACCAAGCAGGAAAAACTGCCCCCTTTAATTAAGCTATTTAGGAAGAGTTTTGAGAAAACAAAAGTCTACCCTAATTAATGCCTCAACATTTTTTTATAAATAGGGGCTCTAAGGGGGTTGACCCCCTCATGGTGCTCTCTCCTTTTCTTGCTCCCTCTCTCTCTTCCAGCAACCTCTATCTCCCTCAAGCTCTTCCCTTCTCCATTGTTTCTCCGAAGGTAAGTCATCTGAAGCGTCAACAAGTGTGACTCGTCCTACAGAGCAGTCTTCTTTATTGGTATGACTATTTAATACTTTTACTTAAATTATATAAGTTCTGTGTGATTATTGTAATTATAGTTCAATATTCTTTGGTGTGAATTTAAAAGTTTGGTGTGATTACGGGAACGATTATTGTTCGTGATCAACCCTAAGGGGGTAGTATCAATAAAAGTCTAATTTGTAGAAGGATGTGCATTGTAGATGTCACATTATACCCGTAGAGGTGCTTCGTCTTCTACTGCTGCTCTCACGAACTGGCAGGAGCAAAGGGATTTTATGATGGAGGCCATTCATACCCTGACGGAGACCATGACGACTCAGGCGACACAAACAACGCAGGTGCTGCAAGCGGCTCAGACCCTACAGGCGGCACAGGCTGCACAAACGGCCCAATCGGCATAGGCTGCACAGGCAGCTGCGCAGGCAACCGCACATGCAGCGGCTCGTGACCCTCCTGTCAATATTGTTCTAAACGCGGGTGGCGTTTCCTTCGAAAGGTTTCTGAAGTTGGACCCGCCTTCCTTTTCAAGAAAGGCAGACTCAAAGGCTGCCGAGAGCTGGGTCGAGGAGATTGAGCGGGCGTTCGACGTCTTACCTGTCCCTGAGGAGAGAAAGACACATTTTGGCACGTACCGCTTGAAGGGCGATGCCAAGAATTGGTGGGACACCCTGCGAAGAGTCAATTTCGCCGATTGGGATGAGGTTCCTTGGGAGACGTTCAGAGAGGAGTTTCTAGACGCATACTTTCTTTCTTACGCCGAGGAACAAATGCAACAAAAGTTCTTCGATTTGACTCAGGGGACTATGAGTCTGGTGGACTGCACTACCAGGTTTCGGAGTCTTGAGAAGTACAGCCCAAACCTCTTCAAGAATGAGAAGGCAAGGGCGGCCAAATTCGTCCGTGGACTAAAGGATGGGTTGCGGACTCGTGTGCTCGGGGGTCGTCCTTCTACCCTGGCCGAAGCGATAGAGTCAGCCACAACTTTGACCGAGGACTGGGAGCGGTCCAAGGGTGGCTCTCAGAAGGGAGGCAGCAACAGAGGGGGTTCTTCGGGCGGGACCAGGAAGAACCCACCAGCAGGAGGGTGGGTGCAGAACGGGAAGAAGCAGCGTGGCGGGCGACAGCAGGGCGTGCATGTAAAACCCGAAAATTTTATAAAATTAGGCAAATTGGGCCTAGATCCAAATTGCAGATTCAGGACCCATAAAGGGGTTTTCCGCATATATTACCTCGTAAATTTGATATGTATGTATAAGTACAATAATTTTTAATTAATTAAATAATTCAGAGAATAATCATTCAATAGGGGTGCATAGATGGGTATGGGATCCATATACCGGATCCAGAAAAGCTAACAAATTTTCACTAACAAGTTTGCTAGTTTTGCAGGGACACTCAAGACTATATATTTTTTTCAATTTATTATTGATGTAAATTATAAAATATTGGAATAAGAATTTAATTTCTTGCTTAAAATAGGGTTGCATTGCATGTAGTTTATTTTTTTTAATAATGTCAATGTGTGATGAATGATGATTCATGCATATTCAAACCCACCATGGTCTACACGAATGGCACACGCACTAGCTTCTAAGGAGTTAATAAACTCAATTGAGTTTGTATTTATGGCCATAGTCAGAATACAAACAATATCCAGATTTATCATCTTCTTTTAAGACACAAATGGCCTACACTCTTAAGCATTTTAAAAAATTATTGCATATTTTCAAAACTTTTCTAAATATTTTCTCCTTTTAGAATCAAATGAGACATATTCAATACATATTTGTGGCCATAGTCAGGAATATGTGCTGAATTTATTTTATCTAAATTCTATAAGACACAAAAATCCTTTTTCCAAATGATCTTCAAAATTCTTTGAAAAATATTTTCTTAAACTGTATTCATGCATCACTTAGGCTTAGATGACATCATAAAAGGATTTCACAGAGCCACACACCCACTCTTCTGAACAATTCAAAGATCCTATCTCAGAAAATTCAATTTTTCTCAAAGTCATCTGAGTTTTTCTCAAAATTGATTTTCTCAAAACATCTGGCTTTTCTTCATAAATCAATTTTCCTTTTCTTCAAAAGTATTTTCTAAATTCTGATTCACGATTTTCAAAGTGTCCTCTTTTCCAAATATTCCAAGCAAACATCATGTTTTCAATCTGCATTTTCCAAAGTTCATAGCACATGCCTGATTCTTTGTGCATGTAGAAAATAGAACATCGATTTAGACAGTTGAACAAAGCAAAACACATGATTGATCCTTGGTTCGATTACCCTTGGTTATGGCGTCAGAAACGGTTGAACCTTGTACCGATAGGTGAGTGTCCTTCTTCAAAATTATCCTGCATTTTAAAACAGAGGTGAGTTATTTTCAAAATCTTTTTCAAATGTCAGTTTGACTTGCAAAAGTAAAATTTTGCAATGATAACACTTACCATTATGCATGTCATTTCTGTCATATTGCCAAGGTCTTCCTAAAATCAAGTGTTTCATGTCCATATGAAGCACATCACACCAAACTTGATCAAAGTAGGTATTGCCTATCGAGAAATTGACTAAACACTATTGGTCGACATGAACGTTGATGCTCTTCTAGAACCATGACATCTGATATGGATGGGGATGAGTTTTACAACTCAAGTTTAACTTGATTATGGCTTCAACCGATATTACATTTTCATAACATCCTATTCGAAGAGGTTTTTGATTCCTCAGACAACAGAGTTTGTGAAAACTCCCAATAGATGAACTGAAGGTCAAATCCAAACCTTTCTAACGCGTTGTGACTTGGATTTTTCAAAGTTTTCTATGAGTCTCAACCAATTTTTGAACTCTCGAAAGAGTATATGATACTTGTTATAAATTTTAATCTAGTATTCGTAACATGCATTCACATCACATGAATTTCAGACTTGCAAACGTACAAATTAGATGAAACTCATAATAGTAACTAGGTTCAATAGCATTTCAACTAACTAATCCAAGTTTCAGATTCATAAATCATGCAGGAAATATCAGGAAATTCAAAAAATCTAAATCAGGATATTAACACATGTTTTAAATTCCTGACTTTTTGACAACAGTAGAAAGATTGATATTTTTGAGATACTTAGACAAAGTTTCAGCCATGACATTGAACATAAAAGTTTTAGAGTTATGTCTTAGATTTTCACAGAATCAAACAAATTAAATTTTCATGGAGAGAATCAGGAGGAATCTCAAAAATACAGAACACTATCCAAGGCATTCTGGACTGGACAGGGACTGACAAAATTCGACAGTCTGACAGGGATTTTAAAAGATCCTACATGACGAATCAGGCCAAGTCCTCAACTACAAAGTTGGAGGCCTGTGTCTTTTCTTTTCAAAAAACTCAAGAACACTGGAATCAGATCAGTATCCATATAGATATGTTTGATTCTTTGGAGCAGTCTCAGACAACTCAGGATTCGAGAATTTGATTTTTTCAACCGCAAACGGTAAAGTAAGCAATCACAAGTTTTGCAGATTATTGGAATCCACTTTCACAGAGCATACGAACTTAAAACTCAAACTTACATTCATGAACATAAGCCAAGTGCTTGCTAATCATGCATATATTTTAGCGTTTAATTCATATTAAACCATGCATGATCTAGTAGGAAATTGCATTACAATCCCATATTTGTTGTTAGTTTCGAGAAAACGTGCAAAAAAGCTAAAACTCAAAAAACGCATGAATAGTAAGTTTATTTTGCAATTTATTTTGAATTTTGTCACTTGCAATTATTTTAGTAAATTAAGTAGAGAAATAAAGATAAAAAATTTGGTAGAAATAGTTATAGCTTTAGTTTTGATCAAAGAGGTTAGGATTTAGTATTTTAGAGAAAGTATTTTTCTTGGCAAGTCTCTGTTTGGAATTTCTTTAAATAAATAAGGACTTTTTGAAATCTTGTAAAAATACCCTAAAGAAACCCTTTATAATCTCACGTAGAGGGACAAAAGGGGGGTCTTTTCCCGTGCAGCTGATGCCCCTTCTTTTCCCTTCTTCCTTCTCTTCTTCCCCTTCTCTTTCTCTCTTTTTCACCTTCTCTTTTCCTTCCTCTATGGTGAAGAATCTCAGTCTGGCAGCAGCGCAAGGGGGAGGCCAACTCTTCTCTCAACCAAATCCATAGTAAGTAATCCTCCCTTTTTTCCTCTTTCTCTCCTTCTTCCCTCCTCCTCTCTCTCTTCTTCTTCTCGTATCCCATCTCATTTCACATTTTTTTTTTAGTTGTTCTTCATCTACACACACTTGCATTCGTTCTTCCCATTCTCAATAGGATAGGCATTCTCCATTGCATAGCATCAACATTGCATAGCTCTGGCTTTGTTGGGGATTCAGATCAGATCTTCCGTGAAAGCAGATTTGTTCTGAGTTACCGTGAGCCTCCATTTGCAGTTGGAGTCACTGTGGATGCTTGCTCTTTTGTGTTGTAAGTTCACTGTAGCTATCGATCTGCTGTGAAATTGTTGAGCAGCAAGTATCGACCTGCTGTGCAGCATCTGAGCCACAAGTATTGATCAGTGGTGAATCCCTATTCTTCACCGTGAACTCCTCTTCAGACTGATTTCATGGTGAAAATTTTGAATCGGATCTGCTGAGAAAAATCCATTAGTGTTCTTGATCCGGATTCTCGTCTACTCTGCCAGATTCATCCAGCCGTGAAAGCATATTTAACCTGTTGTTTTGAAATTATCTGCCTCTGTCAGTTTTCCACCATGAAATCCTTTAATTTCACGGTGAAGTAGTTACCGTGAATTCCCTATTCACGGCACCTGATTTTTGTTGATTCATGCCTAAACTTCTTTCATCACCGTCTGCATTTCACGACTGGGCCTTCATTAGCATCTACTCCATGCCTGTTCCAGTTTGATTTTCACAGCAGCTTGTTCTTGTGAATTTCACGGCAATTTTTAAAGCCTATTTCATGGCATTTTTGTTAAACTCTGTTTCATGGCAGCCACTTCACCAGCACGTGTTTAGCATTTCACGGCACTTCACGACTGCACTCAATTTTCACTTCACAGCATTACATTTTAGGTATTTTTATTTTAGGCATCGCATTTTAGGCAATTTAGGCATTTTTGCTTTTCACGTTTTGCATATCTTTCATTTCGCACATTTTTGTGTATTTTATATTTTTAGCATAGTGTTAGTTTTTTATCTTTTGTTGCTTGTGTGTTCGTATTTTGTAGGATAGCGCAGAGTGAAGGCAAGCGAGAGAGACATGAGGCACGAGCACAGAAGACACTTTTGCTTTTCTTTTAGAATTAGGAATTAAATTTTCATTTAATTTTGGGTTTGTAATAAAATCAGTTTAAACCCTCTACGTAGGGTAAAATTTGATGTAATAGCTAAGTAGTTTATTTTCTCATACTTTTATCATTTTGGCAATAAAGCATAGTTAGTTGAGTGTTAAATACAAAGTATTACCCGTTCCTTGAGTTCGACCCGGTCTCCACCACTTGTGTGAGCCGGTTTTATATTTGATGTCTGACTTTCATAAATTTTCATTTAAAAGACTTTTCAAAAATCATTTTATAAAATAAAAGGACATCAAATTTTGGCGTCGTTGCCGAGGAGCGACGAAATATGAGTATTCACTATATTGCTATTATTTGTTCTCGTTTTCTAGGTTGCTAGTTTCCTTTTAGTTCTTTATTTAGGTTGTTTAGTTTAAATTCCTGCTCATTATCTAGGATTGCTTAGTTTGCTTCTTGCATTTAGGTTTAGAACCACGTGTTTGCATACCATAGAGACTAGTTTACTTTTTTTGCAGAGCCCACCCACTAGGATACCCTTAGAGGTGACTGTGCACGATTGGTACCGTGCGCATCGATTTTATTTTCTGCAAAATCCCTGTTGTGTGCAATTGTGTGGTGCTTGTTTATTTTCTAGCTTTTCAGCATTGCTTTTTGTTTACTCGCTTTTAATTTGCGTGGTTTGGCTGCTAGTGCGTTAGTTAGGTACAAAAATCTAAAGTTAGGATGGTTGCTACACCGGTCTACCTTTTGGTGCATGCAAGGGCGATGCTCACTTGACCCTGAGCTTATTGAGCCAATCGAGGACCCTGAGTCCCTTATTAGGAGAGCCCATAGAGCTGCCATCATGGTTGGCGATCAATAGATGATCCGTCCCTTTAGGGAGTACTTCATGCCCAACACATACACTCCTGCCTTCTGCATCACGAGACCTGATGTAGGAGCAAATCAATTTGAGATCAAGGTCAGCGTAATCCAAATGCTACCTTCATTTTATGGCCTTAGCAACGAAGATTCATATCGTCATCTCGATGAATTTCTTGAGATTTGCTCGACTGTGCGAATCAACAACTTTGAAGATAATGCAATGAGGTTGACATTATTTCCCTTCTCCCTAAAGGATAAAGCCAAGCATTGGTTGAAGGCTTTAGATACAGTTCAAATTATCACTTAGAAACATATGCAAAAGGAGTTCTTAAAGAAATATTTCCCAATCAAAAAGATGAATCAGTATCGAAAAGCCATCACCAGCTTTTCACAAATATATATATATATATATATATATATATATATATAGAGAGAGAGAGAGAGAGAGAGAGAGAGAGAGAGAGATGTTTCATAAAACTTGGGAGAGGATGAAGGATCTTCTCTGCAAGTGTCCCCACCACCAAGTGCCTCGCTGACAACTGGTGCAATATTTCTATGACGGTCTTACTGAGAAGAACCGTCAAATGGTTAATGCTGCTTTTGGGGGCACTTTTATGCTCAAAAGTGAAGATAAAGCATGGATGTTTTTTGAGACCTTGAGCGAAAAATCCATGCACCATGCTGTTGCTTCATATTTCGATAGGGCAGTACTTGCGCATGATGGCGTTAAAAAGGCAAATATTTTCAAGATAGGGAAGCACCTTGAGTTGAGCAACAAGGTTGACCAGCTATCCCAAAAATTGGAACAGTTGTTGTCGAGTCCCTCTCCTACCATGCAGGTGTGTGCGTTGTGTGCTAGCCCTGCACACCATGTAGTAGATTGCCCAGTAGCACCGCAATACCCTGAGTTTATGCAAGAGCAAGCTCAGATGACACATAATTTCGCTAGGCTTGCGCCCAATCCATATGCCAATACATATAACCCGGGTTGGCGAAACCATCCCAATTTCTCATTGCGCAACCCCCAAACTTAACCCCCTAACCCTTCCCAAAGCCAACCCAGGCAAGGTGGTTATGCTCTTGGATTTTAGAGATCTAGCTATCCCCTAGCCCAACATGCCTATAGTCAGCCCCAGTCCCATGAGCCTTTGCCTAGTCAGTCCTTTGAGGACAAGATGTTGCAAGCATTTTTAGATATTAAGGCGAACTTGAGCTCCCATACCCAGTCCATTGCCAAACTTGAGACCCAAATGGGGCAACTTATCGAGGCGCTTAGCAGGCGAAGTGAGGGGACCTTGCCTAGCCAGCCTATAGTTAACCCTACGGGTAAGGAGCTAATGCATGGCCTGCATATGACAGATGGCCATCAAGAGCAGGCTCAAGCAGTGATTACCCTTAGGAGTGGGAACTAATACCAAGCAAGGGAGGCTCCAGAAGAAAGAGATAAGATAAGTGAGAAGCATCATGTCCCTAGTGTTTTACCTCAGAAAAGCGAAAGGGTTCTCCCATCTGAGACTTTAAAAGCCTACATTCCTAAAGCCCCATTTTCTGAGGCGTTAGAGAGACCGAGAGCATTAGGTAAGTCGGGAGTAAACATGCAAAATATGCTTGAGATATTCAAGCATGTTCAGATAAACCTCCCCTTGATGCCATCCAACAAGTCCCTGCATATGTAAAGTTCCTCAAGAAGCTTTGTACGCAGAAAATGAAGTTGAGGTTCCATGTGCCAAATAAGATATATCTGACCGAGCAGGTGAGTGCGGTGTTGCGGCACCAAACTCCACCAAAGCTTAAGGACCTAGGGACTCCGATCATCTCATGTGCCATAGGGAACATCACTGTTGAGCATGCATTACTCGACCTTGGGGCAAGTGTCAATATCTTGTTGGGTTTTTTATGACACATTTGGATTGAAAGAGATGAAACCAACACCTATGACGTTACAGATTGCAGATAGATCGATCAAGGTCCCACAAGGGATACTTGAAGATGTCTTAGTCAAGGTGGAGGATTGTTATTTCCCTATAGACTTTGTGATCTTAGATATGAAGGGAGTAGATAACATACGACAGACCCTCATTATTCTTGGATTCCCCTTCCTAGCCACCGCCAATGTGTGCATTAATTGCCGCACTCGTGTGATGGATGTTTCATTTGACAACAGGAAGATGAGGCTAAACATTTTTCATGCGGCAATGGGGCCTGTCAGAGAGGATGCTTCTTTCGAGGTCGATTTCATTTAGGATCTTGTACAAGTAGAGCATGCTTGGTTATTGAGTGATCCACCTCAGTAAGAGGAGGATGAATCACTCAAAGAGGATCACCTAGGATTGATTAAGAGTCAGACATGTGATTTGAGTTAGACCTGGCACTTCGAGCCACTTTCCAATTTGGCAGAAAAGCTCGCTCGACCATCTATAGAGAGTCCTCCGGAGCTGGAGTTGAAGCCTTTACCGGCCTTACTCAAGTATGCCTTTCTAGGCAAGTGCCAGACTCTCCCAGTCATCATTTCTGCAAACCTGGCCGATATGTAGGAGTGTCAGCTATTACAGGTCTTGCATGAGCATAAAGAGGTGATTGGATGGTCGGTGGTAGATCTGAAGGGGGATAGATCTTTCCTTTTGCATGCATAGGATTATCATGGAGGAAGGGGATAAACCCTCAAGAGAGACGTAAAGAAGGCTAAATCCCCACATGAAGGAAGTGATAAATAAAAAAGTAGTTAAATGGTTGGACGCTAGGATCATTTATCCCATCTCCGACAGTCAGTGGGTGAGCCCTACCCAGGTTGTTCTCATGAAGTCTGGGCTCACCTTGGAAAAGAATGAAAAAGGAGAAAGTGTTACCATGAGGACTACTATGGGATGGCGAGTATGTATAAATTATAGGAAGTTGAATAGTGCAACTCGGAAGGATCACTTTTTGTTGTCGTTCATCGACTAGATTTTAGAGAGACTCGCGGGCCAACAGTATTTCTGCTTTTTGGATGGATATTCTGGATACAATCAGGTGGTCGTGCATCTCAAAGACCAAAAAAAGATGACATTTTCCTGTCCCTATGACACATTTTCTTATAGGAGAATGTCGTTTGGGCTCTGTAATGCCCCGACAACTTTCTAGAGGTGTATAATGGCGATTTTCTCTCACATGATGGATGACGTCCTTGAGATTTTCATGGACGATTTTTTGGCCTATGGCTCTTCATTTGATGATTGTCTCTAAAAGTTATTTCTTGTGCTTCAGCGTTGTAGAGACAAATCTGGTGCTCAGTTGGTAGAAGAGTCATTTCATGGTGCAACAGGGGATTGTTCTTGGATATATTGTGTCTAAGAAAGGGACTGAGGTTGATAAGGCCAAAGTGGAGACCATTGCTAGATTATCTCTACCGATCTCTGTGCGGGAAGTGAGATCATTTTTAGGGCATGCAGGTTTCTATCGACGATTCATCAAGGATTTTAGTCAGATTTCTTGATTGTTGTGCAATCTGCTGTCAAAAGACCAGTCATTTATTTTTTATAATGCCTGTTTGAAGGCATTTATGGCCCTGAAGGAGGCCCTGACCACAGCTCTGATTCTTTGATCTCCTGAGTGGTTAGTGCCTTTTGAGATTATGTGTGATGCTTCTGATTTCGTAGTTAAAGCTATGTAAACACCCTGAATTTTCACCCTCATTCACAAACACCTACCTCCTGACACTGGGACCCACTCTCTGCAGTCTTCAGGGAACCAACTGGTCGATATTTGAGCCAGGGTTATTCATAGCCCAAATTTTACAAAAATTTCAATACTCCATCCTACAATCAAGATTCAATCCTTATTTTGGCTCAATTTCAATTATCAGTTCTCATCCTTCGATTTGAATCTCCAAATTCTTTGTCTCTGTCGGGAGTTCGGGATTTCAAGTCTCACATCTAGGGTTTACATTTCATGTGTCATTGCATATCACTGCATGCATTTGGCATATCGCTTCATCGCATTGCATGGCATTACATCTCATTATCGAGATTCAGCACTCCTGTTTTCAAAATATTGAATACAGATTCGAGTTTTAAAACTTTTCCTGTGAAATCAATTTTAAAACCTGGGTTTTGAATCGACATTTTTCATTTGTTAACCCTCGGGATCATATTTTCTTCAGAAAAATAATCTGGACTTGTTTTAAAATCAATTTTTAACTGATTTCAATCCTCAGATGAGACCCAGTTAAGTGGTGTCACTTCTAGATTCTTTCATTTATCAAATTTCTAAAAAAAAATCTCAGAGTCCTAGTTGGATCAAGACTCTTTTTCCAAAGTCCCATTCAGATAAGGACTCTACCTTTTACTACCATTTTTACCTATTTTTAAGAAAACCTTTCAAAGTCTTTCATTTTAGCCAAAATTCTAGAGTTCTAGCTGGATCAAGACTCTTCTTCAGAGTTTCAGTCGAACTAGGACTCTATCCCGATTTCATCCTTTACTTTTGTGCTTCACTTGTTTTCGAAAACCTTCGCATCTGACTTTCAACATAACCATAATCTTAGAGTCCCAATTGGATTAGGACTCTTTTTCAGAGTCCCGGTCAGATTAGGACTCTATGTTTTACTGCCATTTCTATCTGTTTTGATAAAACTTTTTCAAACTCTTTTGTTTTGGCTCAAAAATTCAGAGTCTTAGTCAGATTAGGACTCTTTTTCAGAGTTTCGGTCAGATTAGAACTCTATCTTTTGTTACCATTTTTTTACTTGTTTTCAACCAAATCTTTCAAAATCTTTTGAAAGAAATCAGAAACTCAGAGCTTTAGTTGAATCAGAACTCTATTCAAAGAGTCCTAGTTGGATCAGAACTCTAAACCTAACCTTAACTTTGAGAGAATCTTTCAAAAATCTCTTCATTTATCCTTTTAGAAACCAAAATTATTACACTTTTATCACAGAGTTTTAAAATTTTGGGACTCTATCCCAGAGTTCTAATCAAACTAGGACTCTATCCTGAGTCTATTTTTTAACTTCATTTTCACTTGTTTTCAAAAGTTTTTCTTAAACTTGTATCATTTGCTTTCTAGAAAACCAAAAATTCTCACAGTTCTAGTCGAATTAGGACTCTTCCTCAGAGTCCTAGTCAGATCAGAACTCTGAACCGGACTTCATTATCTACCTTATTTTCATCTGTTTTTCAAAATTCTCTAGTTTATTTTCTCAGAAAATCCAAAATTTTAAGAGTCCTAGTCAAATTAGGACTCTGTCCCCAGAATCCCGGATGGATCAGAACTCTGTTCTGATTTCATTGCTCATTGCTATTTTTACTAGTTTTCAAAAATTCTTTCATCTAGTGTTTAGAAAATGCCAAAAAACTAGAGTTTCAGTCCGATCAGAACTTTGTCTGAGAGTCCTAATCTGATCAGGACTCTATTCTGAATCTTGTTTCTACTTCCATTTCTATCTTCTCCACCTGTTTTTCAAAAATTAGTTCATTTTGCAGAGTTTCAATCGATTCGGGACTCTATTTCAGAGTTTCGGTTGAGTTATGTAAACACCCCAAATTTTCACCCTTATCCAGTGTTTATATATTTCATGTGTCATTGCATATCATTGCATGCATTCGGCATACCATTTCGTTGCATTGCATGTCATTACATCTCATTTTCGAGATCCAGCACTCCTGTTTTTAAAATATTCAATCCAGATTCGGGTTTTAAACTTTTCTTTCAAAATCAATTGTTAAAACTTGGGTTTTTAATCAGCATTCTGTCATTTGCCACCCCCAGGACCTTATATTTTGAAATGTTTTCTCAGAAAACAATCTGGATTTGTTTTAAACTCAATTTTCAACCGATTTCAATTCTCAGATGAGACCCATTTAGGTGGTGTCGCTTCTGGATTCATTTACTTATCAAAAATCTCTAAAAATTCCAGAGTCTTAGTTGGATCAGGACTCTTCTTCAAGAGTCGAGTCGGATCAGGACTCTTCTTCAGAGTTTTAATTGGATTAGGACTCTAATCTTTTACAACTATTTTACCTATTTTCAATCAAATCTTTCAAAATCTTTCAAAATGAGTCAGAAACTCAGAGTTTTAGTCAAAACAGGACTCTGTTCAGAGAGTCCTAGTTGGATCAGGACTCTGATCCTGATTTCAATTTTGAAGGAATCTTTCAAAAATCTTTTCATCTATCAAAATTGTTACACTTTTATCAAAGAATTTCAAAATTCTGAGGTTTTATCTTAGCAGAAAACCAAAATTTCTTAGAGTTCTGATCGAATCGGGACTCTTTCTCAGAGTCCTAATCAGATCAGGACTCTGAACCAAAACTTCAATTTCATCCTGTTTTTAACTGTTTTTCAAAATTCTCTCATTTGTTTTCTCAGAAAATCCAAAAGTCTGAGAGTCCTAGTTCAATTAGGACTCTGTCCCCAGAGTCTCAGTTGAATCAGAACTTTGTTTTATTTCAATATTTGTTATTGTTTTCACTGTTTTGACAAGTTCTTTCATCTGTTTTTCAGAAAATACCAAAAAAAAATCTAGAGTTTCGGTCCGATCAGGACTCTGTCCTGAAGTCCTAGTCCAGTCAGGAGTTTGTTTTTACTTCCATTTTCATTTTTTTCTATTTGTTTTCAAAATTTAGGTCATTTTGTAGAGTCCAGTTAATCCAGGACTCTATTTCAGAGTCCTGATTGAGTTAGGAGTCTAACCCTGACTGTATTTTCGGATTTATTTCGGCATTTTTTACATAATCTTTTCAGAAACTCCCTCATTTGGCTTTTAAAACCCAAAATCTTAGAGTCCTAAAAATCCAAGACTCTAACCCGGAGTTCCAGTTCGCTTGAGATTCTATTTTCAAAGATTTTGAATTTCAATTATTGATTTTAACCTCTTTTCAAAGTTATTTTCAATGTTTATTTCAGACTTCTCAAAACCTGATGTGGGCCCACTCAGTCGGTGCCACATTCAGAGGAGTTCTAACCCAGTTGGAACCCTATGTCATTTCAAAACTTTTAATTTCAAGCTTACTTTTGGAAATATTTTGAAAATTCTCTCAATTTCAAGTTTTAAAATCGTTTTTGAAAATTCAAGTGGGGTCCACTCGAGGTGGCGCCACATTTGAGAATGTCAGGGTTAGACTAGGGTTAGTCAGTATCTTGGTTGATTTTAGAAAATTAGAAGAGTCCAAATCCCTTTTGAAAATGCATTTTAAAATCTAGTTTTAAATCATTGTTTTTAAAGGTTTTAGTTAAAACTTTAAAAAACAAATATGGAAAATGCCAAGTGGCGCCACATTTGGGGGTCTTTAGGTTTAGTTAGAACTTCAATTAGGTGTTAACTAGATTAATTAGGTTAGGGGTATAATAATAACTCCACCCAAAAATCGCCCCCCCCCCCCCTTTACAGTCCAAAATTTTCAAAATTCTTAATTTTTAAACCTAAACAATTTCTATAAATAGATGCCATAGGCGAAATGATTTTTCCATTCACCTCTTTAGCAATTCTTGGAGCTTCTCTCTCCTCTCCAGCCCTTCCTCCATTGTAGCAACCTCAAGGCAATTATGTTTTTAATTTTTAGCTTTTTATTTAATGTTTTTAATAGTTTAAATCAATTTTAACCATTGGCTCCATCTATTCTATGGATTAAACCATGAATTCAAGTCCAAGAACCTCAAGAGAGGTTCAAAAAGATGATCTAACTCTGTTTTTAAGTTTTTCCAGGGATTTTAATCCATTAGAATCGATTATAGCATGGTTTTTCATGTTCTTAACCATTAAAACATGCGATTTACCCGTTAAATGGGTCAAATCCATGCTTTTTAAAGTAAAATCAAATTTCAGCCATGGATTCCCTATTTTTTATTTATTTTTTTTACTTAGTTATGTTTATTACATGTGTTTCAACATAGAAATCAATTTTGTTTTGCTGTTTACTATTTTTCTTATTGTTTTCATTAATTAATGCATGGTTTATTAGATTTCATTAAATTTTTGTGTGTTTTTAAGCATGGATCAGCAAAAAATATGTTATTTCGTATTGAAGCACTCACTGTAAATTTCTGATTTTTTAATATGTGAAACATGAATATGTCAGTAAACTACTGTAAAAAATTTGGATGTTTTAGGATTCAGGAACCCTGTCAGAAAAATCAGACATCAAACCGTGATTTTAAATCTTTAAAATCGTTATTTAAATTCAAGAGGTAACTTGCTGTTATGTTTTTTTTCTCATCCGATATTCAATTTGAGATCCGTAAAATGGTGTGGATTCATATTGAGATTATCTATTTACTGTGAAATTTTGGTAATTTTTGGCATCTGTTTAGTATTTTTCCTTTGACAGAAAGTCTGATTTTAAATTGAAAACGCGTTAGGGTTTACCAAAACCCTAATCAGACTTGTAATGACCATAGATCTCAAACCACAGATATGATTCATGATATGTAAAAAAGGAGTTTCATTATTGTTTTGTCTACTATTCACGGATAAAATTTAAGAATTTTTTTTATTAAGTTTGCTATTTATTTCTGTATTTTCAATTCAAAGTAGTTGTTTTAACCCCTATTAGATTTGTTATATTTTAGTTCCGATTGCCGAAAAAGTTTCTCCCTAACCGGAGATGCTTTTTCAAATATGTAAATAGGAAAACCTTATTTTTGATATCTAGTTTGCCTCTGTAAAAATTCAGAAATTTTCATAGAGAATTGACCCCTGGTTCGGGTCTAAATCTGAAACTGGTTTGTGACTTAGGTTAAAAATAGCATATTTTAGGGTTTTAATGCAATTTTCGGATTAAAATAATGTGAAAAAATTATTTTTATGATTTCAATCTGATTTTAGGGTCATAAAAAGTACATGTACCAATTTTTATGAAATTTGAAATCCGTTTGATGCCTTAATTAATCAAATTACAAAATAGGGCACCCGTAGGATCCTGAAACACTGTCAAAATCACAATTTTTGTGATATTTCTTGATTTTCGTGCATAAGTGTGTATTTTTAGAGTTAGTTCATGTTTAGAATCATGTTAGAGTGTTTCATGTTTGATTTTGTATTTTATTTCAATAATAAATCCCAAGTTTTTACCAAAACCTATTTCAGAAAACCCTGATTTCAAGGCCATAATCTTGCTATTAGGGGCAATTTGGTCATTTGACCTAAATTTCGAAATTCTAAACCCTAATTTTCTCATTTTTAATCATGTCATATCATATTTGAGTTAATTTATCATTATTTGTATTTCAAAACTTGCGTTTTATAAAATATCTTTCTGAAAACCCTGATTGCAAGGCCGTAGTCTTGCTATCAAGGGTATTTTGGTCATTTTGACCCCAATTTCGAAATTTCAAATTCCATTTTCATATTCATTACATCTTATTTCATATTTTATTAAGTTTATATAAGGGAATCATATGGAAAATGGCTTATGTCTAGCAAAATCCAGTAATTTCTAGATATTACTGGATAAATCTAGAAAAGCCAACATATCTTCCCTAACAAGTTTTCTAGTTTTGCAGTAACATTGAAGACTTTATTTTCCCTTATTTCCTGTATTTAAATTTGATTAGTGATGTAAATTGTAACTAATTTTGGAATAAGAATTTCAATTCCTGCATAGAATAGGATGCATTGCATATAGTTTTAAACTTTGATATATAACTGCTATGTATGCTAATTCACGCATATTTTTACCAATTCACTATGGTCTACACAAATGGCACGTGCACTAGCTCTTATGGAGTTGACAAACTTGGTAGAATTTGTATTTATGGCCATAGTCAGAATACGAATAAGACCTAGATTTGTAATCTTCGTATTAGCCACATTCAACCTACACTATTAGGCTAACTTAAAAAATGCACTGCATTTCTCAAAAATACAACAAGGATTTTCTCAATTCCTCAAAATCAAGACTTTCAAATCCATATTCATTCACTTCATTCATTTGCAAATTCCAATTTCAATTCAGAGAAATCGATTTTCTCAAAATTTTCTAAGTTTAATATAGAAATCGATTTTCTCAAAAACATTGAGATTTTAAAGGATATTTCAAGTGTTTCTCAAGTTCAAAATCCTGATTTTCAAGTTATATTTCAAAGTTTGAATTCAGAGAAATCAAGTTTTTCCAAAGTTATTCCAAATTTCTCAGAATCGATTTTCATAAAACACTTGAATTCTTCAAAAATCGATTTTCACTTTCCTCATAAATATTCTCTCACTAAGTTCATGATTTTCCAAGTGTTATCTTTTCCAAGAATTCTCCAAGTATTTTAAATCTCAAACCAAACATCATGTTTTCAAATATGCATTTTCAGAAAATTCATAACACATGCCTGATTCTTTGTGCATTTAGGAAATATAACATGATTTACACAAGTTGAGCAAAGCTAAGCACACAATTGATCCTTGGTTCAATTACCCCTGGTAAAGGCGCCAGGAACGGTTGAACCTCGTACCGACAGGCGAGTCCCATTATACGGAATTATCCAGCATTTTAAAACGGAGGCGAGTTATTTTCAAAATCTTTTTCAAAGGTCAGTTTGATTTGCAAAAGTAAAATTTTTGCGATGATAACAGGTTTGGCGACCGTGATGGGACCTGTCTTCGCCTGATCAATTGTGTGCTTGACTTAGTTCAAATTATCAAAATCATGTTCCATGAAATGTCAGCTTTTATTTCATGATATCATGTGAACCTAGGAGCCTAGACTTGAACCCAGCTGACATGGATTGCATATAGACTAAGTATGGTTTGGTAGGACCATATTGAGGAGGAAATTTTCATGCTCACATAGACTTAGGTCTAATACAACCCTCCTCAATCTAGGTTTGATTGAAAACAATGTTTGCTTCTTCAAATATTCCAAAATTTCTATCTCTCTAGGACTTAGAGTCATCTGTTTACTTGCATGTGATCATATTTTCAAAAACCACCCCACCTACTTTTACCCGGTCTTCACGTTGCTGGGCTTTCTTCCAGAACCATAGTTCGGGACAGAGCCTCACAACTGGCCCACTTATTTGGGCTAATGCCCCCTGCCACGTACCGAGGGCCATAGTCCAATGTATATCGACAGGTGCTTAAGGATGTTGGAAAACTTGAACCTAGAACCGAAGAAATTGATTTTATGCCACGTACATCGAGTCTCAGCTCGAGTATATAGGCATAGCATGATTGGACACATATGATCTGAACCTTAGAGTTAGGATTAAGGTCCTACAGCTATTTCAAAACTTGTGCATCTAGAGTCAGCTTTTAGGAAATGATGTATGTTCATACTTGATTGTACAGGATGTGATTGAATGTTAACTTCTTTTATTCCATTTTATTACATTTTTCACAAGTTTTCCAAAATACTGGACGATTTTCATAAATCTCTAAATTTTTCCATCTGTTTCCATATACTATCTAAAAATCCTGTTTTATTCAAACACTGGACGATTTACAAATTCCCCTTTATTTCCTTTAAAACTCCAGGTGATTTCCATCCTTTCGTTCTTCTGGATCTCGAATTTCCTGCTTTATTATCCTGCCTGCATCTTTTTAAAATCCTTATATTTTCCCAAGTCTTATTCCAAACTTTTCATGTTTTCCAGTCTGATGGCATCCAGTCAACTTGATTCGATCTTTCCTGAGGGTCACATCTCCTACGAGGTGCGACAAGGTCTTCCAGAACATCGAACTCTCAGCACCGGATCCTTCATTCCCCGGTGGTATTATTCATGGCTCAAGAACTTCTCTCGTATGTTTCCGGACCATTTAGACGAGTGTGGATTGGAACTGGCATCCGCAGTGGGAAAGCAGACAATTAACGACAATTTGATCCATGCCCTAGCAGAGCGGTGGAACCCGAGTACTAGTACCTTCTGGTTCCCATGGGGAGAAATGACTTTGTTGATGGATGAGTTCTCAGAGATTATGGGATTACCTGAACCAGTTGGTCAGCCTGGAGATCTATAGGAGAAACAGTTTTTGATCAATGTCAAGGGTCTGGACCCCTGAGACGCTTTAGCTCGCATGACAGAACACAAGTCTTGGCCATTGATAGAGGAGAATGAAAACGAATATGTGAACCTGCTCGAAATCTACAGACAGTATGGAGCATTTGTGGAAGTCAGTTCCTTATCTCGAACAGCTCGAGAGAGAATCTAGCACGTGATGGTCCTATGCACTGTGGGATTAGCTCTCTTTCCCGATGGACAGAATTACATGGATATTAGGATAGTTCAACTTCTGCGAAGGTGGGGAAGTCGTCAGACCAGCCGCCTCTCTATAGCTATGGCCGCACTCGCTTTTCTATACCGAGGGTTGACCCGTTTCACACTTGGAGAATCAATTTTAGTCGAAGGGTGCACTTACGCATTGCAATCTTGGTTCCTCTGGTAAGTGTCAGTCCAAGCCAGCTCATCAGATACAATGGTGAAAAGCTTCTTCCAATTGCTCGATACCGGTTCTTGATCGACAACCTTCAGGAGGAAGAAGTCGTATGGGACTACTTTGATCGTCAGGAATCACCTCCCAGATATACTTATGCATATGGCAAGCGACTCAGGCTACTTGGCCCATTCTTCTGCGCATACTACCATCCAGAGCAGTGTGTCAGGCAGTTCTCTCAGAGACAGAAGCTTATAGAAATTTGCCCACTATAAGAGATCTTGCCAGAGTTCGATCTCACATCAGATCAGTGGTCCGGAGCATACCATTCTGCCAGACATGGCTGAGATTCTTTTGTTACTCTCACTATTTTTCCGGGTCCTCGTGTATCGTATGATTATCAGGAGTGGTCGAAAATTGTTCGACCCCCTCCCCTTTGTCAAGTTTATTATTAATAAAATCATATTTTTCCTTTCTTCAAGAAAATTCCTTTAAATTTCATCCTATCTTGATTTGATGACCTCACCTAGGTAACAAGGCATATTTTTCAGTTGTTTATTTTTGCAAAGGAATGACAACGCAATTATCGTAATCCCAGCGACGACTCAATCCCTAGTAATGGGATGCTCTTTCAATTGTCTACCAAAATTCTCAATAAATGTTTTCCCCAATCAGAATTTCTTCCAAAAGCCTAACCACCAATTCTGTCTTGCAGAGAGCGTTAGTGACATTCAAGAGAGCATCTGCATCCTTACATGGTTCAGACAAGGTCCGGAAAGAAGACCGCACCAGTCCAGCTTATCAGTTCTCTGTCAGCTTCGGTACGAGAAGTGGCCTCTTCAAGATCTGTCAGAAACAAAAATCAGCAGAGCAATGATGATGTTGACCCCCAGATGTATGTCATGTTTCAAAAGATGATGAGTAAGATGATGGCAGAGCAAGCAGAGGTCAATTATAGCAAGATATCTAGCAAGAAGAAGACTAAGGGCCAAACACTGAAGAAGCAGTCGATGATATCCAAGAAACATATCCAACATGAGGATACATCTGATGAATCAGAATTGGTAGGTGACATTGATGAAGAGTATGAAGTCCAGCAAGCATTTCAAAGATCCCCTCATAAACAAGGGACATCCTATAAATTGAAAAATCAAGCAATGGATGATCCAGTCCAAATACAGCTGAAGGAAATGGCCAAGATGATTAAAGATTTGCAAGCTCATGACAAGGGAAAGAAGGTCTTCAGGAGCAACGATTTCCATGATGGCATCACCTCCGTCAGGAATAATCAAGATTCAGAAAAGAAGACAAAACTCACCTTCTTCGTTGATGACTGTGAACACCCCAAATTTTTCAAAGTTTTGTAAAAATGACCCTTTTGCCCCCGGTTCCATTTTTCTGAGAAAACCAAAGCTAAATTTCAGTCAATTCTTCAGATTTTCTGAATTAAATTCCATATGGCTATATTCAAAATTTATTCCGGATCTGAATCCAGTGTTTTAAATCCACATTTCTTCAAAATCCAGATCCAAACGCATTTTCTGAAGAAATTTCCCCAAAAATAGCCTTAAAATTCTCAGAAAAATTTTCTTTGTAGGTATTTTGCAAAAAAAACACAAAAAAAAAATAGTTTTAATCTTTGTTTTCTCGCAAATCTTAGGATTTTTTACCTAAAAATGCAAAAAAAATGGAAAAACAACACCAAAAACCAAAAAATTTGGAAAGATTTTGAGAAAAACAAATCATTTCGAGCCTTTTTGAAAAATAATTTTCGCTAAAGACCTCCGAAGCCCTCTTTTGTAAAAATTTGAAAGTTGAAAGGGGGGGGTCTTTGAAAAACCCTTTTAGGGTTTTTCTTTTACCCTTCGTAAGGAAGAAGAGGGGGAGGGAGGCGCAGCCGCCCCTCCCGAAACTGTCTCCAGCCGCACGCCTCTCGTCTCCCTCCATGGCCGGCCATTTCCCCCCCCCATGTGTGATCTCCACGCTCATCCTCCATCCACCCTCCATCACGAAACCGCATACCTTCATCTCCACCTTCCATCTCCAATGAGTTTTCCACTCGAACCTTCCACTGCTCCTTTAAAAGAAGGCATCCATCGCTTCTCAGGGGATCGATCATCTTTTTCTCTTCTGAGGCATACAGTATTCTTTCTGGCAAATCACCGATCAACCACCGAATTCCCTCTGAAATCCTCCATTACAATCCACGATTCAATCGGCTAAGGACATCAGGGACTCTTCAGAATCGTCATATTTCTTTCGTCCAAGGTTCCCCTTGCAAAAACAAGAAGAAGAAGCTCTCCATAAGGCGTCTCCCCTACAGCCGCCTGTGAGAAGGCTTGAAGGAAACCCCACCTTCAGACAACAACCTCTCCTCTAGCATCCATCGGGTTTTTCCTGAGAACAAAGGATTTCAATCCATTTTTCACTCAACAAGCCTCCCCTCCAGGCTACTGAAGAATTTCTTCCTTCCCGATTTCGGCAGTAAGAATACAGTAAGTACTCCCCTTCCTCTTTGATTTTCTCTAAAATTCTCTGGTTGTTTCTTTTTTTTTCTCTTTTTTTTTCTTTCTTTCTTCTTCTTAAAATTTCCATTAACGCACCATTGAGGGTTTTCGGTTTGCTTGTAGCAACACCGACCCCTTTTGTGCAAGATCAAAAGGACCATCGTGCTCTTACATTCTTTTGAAATTTTTCTTTTATTATTTCAAGATTCCTTTCACATGTAATCTCTGTTTATGATTCTAAAATTAGAATTATCCGGTAGCAGTTTATTAACACTGTCCCTGTGTCTCATGTTCTTGCACGCACTTGTATGTTTTTTTTTTTTTTTTTAGTTGTTCATGTCCTGTTCCTATTTCCATCTCAACTCTCATTTTCCTTCCAGTTGATTTGATCCTTGTTTTGATACTTGTTGGGTTCTCTGTTTGCTGTAATTCCTGTTTTATTTTCCTGTTCTAAATTTGCTTCTGATTTCGATTCACGTTTTGATGGTTTTGCTATATTCTCTCGTATGCTCGTCATTCCTTTCTATTTTTTTTCCTGCTCAAGCACGTTTGAATATTTGCACATACCATTGCTAGGATTTCCTTTGTGTATACCACTTGTATAAAACCCCACTGTATTGGTATTGGTAGGACCATACATCGATCCCATTGGCATGCTCAGATTCATTCCATCTCATCTTCCACATTTCATCTGTTAGTTTTTTTTTCCTTTTGTTCATTTCTGCCTTGAAAGCATGAAAGCAGCGAAAAAAAAAAAAGACCGACCTGTTGTATATTAAGCAGCTAAGATCGATCTACTATGCTGAACCATACTTGATCCACAGATAGGATTCAACTGCTAATGATCTAAAATCGGATCACACAAGTGTTTGTGTTTGTGTTTGTTTTTGGTTCAAATCTACCCTGAATAGCAATCTAATATAATACGCTGAGGGTCTGAACGATTTTATCATAAAATTCCGGTGTGGAATCTATTTTTGCTTTATTTTCTTTTTTTTTTTTATGAAGGACAACCTTCAGAATTTGGTGTGCTGCCTCTTTTCCTTTTCTCAAATTTCTCATACATACTTGCTGAAGGTCCTGGGCTTTATGAGCTATAGTCATATTTGCGATTCTAGGGATATCTATTGCTTCCATTGTGACATGATCCCTGGTCCATCTTGGTGGAGTAGCGTTTCTTGTGTATGAACTGCTATTTGTTGAAAGCATGATGTTTGGTTCTCTTTATCGACAATGGCTGTTTTACCTACACTTCAGAAGTTAGGAACATATATGAATCTTTATGCAATTGGTCTTTGGGGAATCTGTTCTGAGTGATACAATGGCAATTTCATTGTATAGGACAAAGTCATCAAAAAAAAAATCATGTAACTTCACCCAGAGCATCTCTTTTATCATTCTAAGGTTCCTTGAGACTTTTGTTTGTTCAGTCTCATCTGGAGTTGTATGGAGAGTCATTGGGGATTCATATCTTTTACATTTTGGTCCTGTGCATCTGGAATTTGTCATCTTGTCCTGAGATCTTGGTTTATCATTTTTGGGAATGATTTTTATTATCATCCACAAATCTTGTCATTACAAGGATTGTTGCTGGATTCTCCTGCTTTCGCTTTGCTTATTGTACTCTTTGCGGCTAAGATCTGATTGCCTTGAGGGTTTTATGTCAGTTTTATAGCGATAATTTGTTTTTTTGGCAATTCTACTATTTTTCTCTGTTCGGCTTATTTGTAGTTAGCTACATCATATCCACCTTATGTTTAGAAGAAATAGCTTGCTGAATACCAGTAAAACATATATATTTTTTTTAAATAAGATGCATATGTTTTCTGTTTTAAGTCAGTTTGACAGTATCAGATTTGAAATACTAAAAGTGGATGAGAGTATGGGGGACTGTACCGAACTGAAATTTATATCAACAGTTGTTGATATTGCTCCTCAATTTGCTGCCTGTATTCCTGTTTCAAATTGAATTGCAGAAATGTTGTGATATATGCTACCTTTGCTACTTCAGCATGACTCCACTGTTAAAGAAATTGACATATGGGATCGTGGGATGTTAGCATTAGTGTACAAACTGTAAGAGAATTTGGCATACCGATTATGCAGTTCAAGCTTTGTCAAGACTAAATGGATATCGATATGATGAGAACAGTGTATCATTGAATCATAATACAACCTTTTCATTCACATCTCACCTGCATTTAATTTTGCACAGCATCCACATCCTTTGTATAATTTGTATATCACACGGTGTCACTTCATGTCTGCATCCCATCTTTTGAAGAATACCCCATTCTCGCCTACTTCTGTGGTTTATCATCTGAGGAGCCACACCATCTCATACATTCACACTCACACAATAGCACCGTAGGCCTGTCATACAACCATTATACAGTGACATTTGTTCTGTAGGTTGCCTTCCACAGTACCCCTTCAGCCCACCTTCATTCCAGCCGCATGTTACATCTGCTACGCAGCAACATGCACCCATACTGTCACCTGAAGTAGTGTTTTAGGTGTTACTATGATGGCACTTTTGATCTCCACAGCAGTATATACACACTATTATGATTTCAGTTGGTCACCCACTGTAACGCTGCTGCAACCGGTGGCATCTTCAGCATCTTATTTTTTTTTTTTTTTCACAGAATCACACATCTCCACCATTTTTCCTGCACTTCCTTTATCTTACAATCATCTACCTTCCAGCTGTATATTATGTAGGTTGTGTATATATACATATAGATACATACATATATATATATACATATATATATATATATATACATATATATGTATATATATATATACATATATATGTATATATATATATACATATATATATGTACATACGTATATACCTATATATGTGTATATATACATACGCATATATATATGTATATAGGCATACATATCATTTTCCATCCTTCCATCATGTACATCTTGGTATATAAACATTTGGCCATATGATATATGCAATTTTCCTCCATTTTTTTTTTCTTTCTTTCTTTCTACTAAACAGGTGTTTTGCAGGGAATATGTGGAAGATTTCATTAGTTGGAGTCATAAATTCAATTTCATGTATTGTAATAGTTAGATTTTAATGAGAATTTACATTCCCTGTTTTAGGTAGAATGAATGAGCATTGCAAACTTCACGAATTATTTATTTTCATGCATCTTTGCCTTTATTTCCCAAAATTCTCACAATGGTGAAACACGATGGCACATGCACCATTTCGTAAGAAATAATAAATACTAAGTCGATGATCCACATCAATGGCCATAGTCAGGGTGTGGACAAAACTTAGCATTTTTATCTTTTACAAAATAACACTGGACCCACACTGGATCAGTTTTCAAAATTCATCATATTTTCCTAAAATATTTTCTTCTTTTATCAGAATTTAACTTAGAATTAACTCAAAATATATACCAATGGCCATAGTCAGGGTATATTGAGAGTTAATTTCATTTTAAATTCTATAAAAGCACCAAATATGTTTCATTCTTCTCTTGAATTTAAATATAGATTATTATATAATACATTCAATGACCATAGTCAAGGATGTATTATATTTTCAATCTTATTTTAATTCATTTAAAGAATGAAATAGCTTTTCAAAGTCCAATTTCAAACTTATTCAAATTCATTCATCATATAGGGTAGAATTGCATCATATTTTTCAAAATTCTTTCAAAAACCCAAATCCAAAATCAAATCCTTATTCTACTCTGGATCTCCCATCACAGACCCAAAATTCCATTTAGGGTCCAAACCCTTATTTCACTTCGGATCTCCAATCACAGATCCAAATTTCATGTAGGATCCAGATCCTCATTCTACTATTGGATCTCATATTCAGATCCAAAATCCAATTCTTAGGATCCAGAGTCCAACCTTATTTTGGATCTCAGATTTCAGATCCAAATCCATTCTAGGATCCAGAACCCATCCCATTTTGGATCTCCCATCACAGATCCAAATTCCATTTAGGGTCAAAACCCTTATTTCACCTTGGATCTCCAAACACAGATTCAAATTTCATTTAGGATCCATATCCTCATTCTACCATCAGATCTCGGATTTAGATCCAAAATCCAATTCTTAGGATCTGAAATCCAACCCTACATTGGATCTCAGACTACAGATCCAAAAACCATTTTAGGATCCAGATCCAACTCCACTTTGGATCTCAGATTCAGATCCAAATTCCAATTCTTAGGATCCAGAATCCAACTCTACTTTGGATCTCAGATTCAGATCCAAATTCAAATTCTTAGGATCCAGAATCCAATTCTACTTTGGATCTCAGCTTCAGATCCAAAATCCATTTCTTAGGATCCAGAACTCAATCCTGCATTGGATCTCAGACTTCAGATCCAAACCTATCTTAGGATCCAGAATTCATTTTTAATCTCAGATTCAAATCCACAACCCTATCTTGGATCTCAGATTTCATCTCTTGAATCCAATTCCATTCAAAATTCCAAATCCAAATCCCACTATTAAAATTCAAAACCAATTCCATCTCATTTCAGATTTCAAATCAAGTTCTCATCTTAAATTTCAAAACTCAAACTCTGTTCAGAATCCAGATCTTGGATTCGGATTTCATCTTGAAATTCCAACTGCTCCAAATCCCATTCCTCAATTCCTTTAGATCCCCCACATTTCCTTCTAATTTCAAAACTTTCAAGATAGAATTCAATTCCATTCCAAATATTCATCTAAGTTCAAATTTCTAAATTCAAAGTCCATTTATGACTTTGAATTTTTCTTTCTTTCAGTTTCAAGATCATTTCTCTCAAAGATTCAAATTCATTTTCCTAAAGCTCTGATTATTCTAAGAACTTAGAACTTCAAATCTTAAGTTCTAAGTTAGAAAACATTTCTTCACTTTATCTGATTCACTTGGAAATTCTTCAAAATATTTTCAAAAAGAGCATACATCTTTGCATTTGCACAAGCATGATTCATCGTGCATTCAGACTTAGGATAAATACTTAGATAAATTCTTTGCAAAGCAAAAGGCACAAAATTCGACCCTTGGTTCGATTACCCCTGGTAAAGCCGCCAGGAACGGTCGAACCTCGTACCGACGAGCGGATCCCGTCTCCCAATTTTCCCGCAAATATTTCAAAAACGGAGGCGAGTTATTTCAAAATATTTTCAAAATTAAGGTCAAGTGAGACCCGCAAGAGAGTTCCTCTTCTCTTCTCTTCTTTCTTTTCTCTTCTCTCTTTCTTTCCGTTCTTTTATCTTTTTCTCTCCCTTCAAAAAGGAGGAAAATAAAAGGTTGGAAAGGAAAAGAGAAGGAAGAGAGGGAATATTACGAGAGGAAAAAAATTTTTTTGCGATGATCACAGGTTTGGCGACCGTGATGGGACTCGTCTTCGTCCGGTCGAATTTAATGCCTTTTTACTTTGCTTTGATATTATCTAAATCTTTATTCTTTTCAATGTCAACTACATTTTTCATGCAACCCTTAGGAGCCTAGATTATGTCCTAAGCTGACATTATTTGCATATAGGATCTAAGCATGGTTTGGTAGGACCATATTGAGGAGATTATTCCATGCTCACATTAGACTTAGGTCTGAAATACAACTCTCCTCAATTTTAGGAATTGAATGCAAAACAATGTATGCAAGTATATGCTTCTCTTCATTTTAATCTATCTCTTTAGGACTTGCATTAGAGCCATCTGATTTCTTGCATTTTGAGCATATTTTGAAAACCTCCTTACCTATATTATCCCGGTCTTCACGTTGCTGAGTTGTCTCACTGAACCATAGTTCGGGAGAGAGCCTCACAACTGGACCACTTATTTGGGTTCGCGCCCCCCTACCACGTACCTAAGAGCCATAGTCCGAGGTATATCGGTAGGTGCTCAAGGATGTTGGGAAGCCATTACCTTAGAACCGGAGGAATATTTTTATGCCACGTACTTCGAGCTTCGGCTTGAGTATATCGGCGTATCTTGATTGAAATCAGACGATCTGAACCCTAGAGTTAGGATTAAGGTCCTATAAGTCATTTCAAAATATTGCATTTAGAGTCAGCCTCTAGAGATTGCTGTTTGTGCATCCTTGTTTGTATGTCTATGATTGTATGATATATTCTCTATATTTTCCAAAACCCTGGGTATATATTGTTCAAAATTTCCTCCTTGTTTTAAAACCCAGGTGTATTTTCCTTTTTCTTCTCTTAATTTCTTCTAATTCTTTTTTTATCCTGCCTGTAATTCTTCAAAAAAAAAAATTTCTTTTCTATATTCCATTCCCTACCTTCATTTACAATAAAACATCTTTTGTCAGGATATGTCCTTTTCAAAATTTATCTTTATTCACATTTTACTTGTCTATCCTTTTTAGAAAAAAAAAATGCGGTTGTCGCAAATTTTGGGGACAACCCAATCCCTCGTAATGGGATGTTTTCATTTTATGATTTCCTCCTTTATTAAAATTTCTTCCTGGATCCTCTCTAAAAAGACCCATTTATCCTCTACAGAGAGTATCAGCGTTATCAGTTGAGACAGGCAAAGCTCAAGAGATTACGCTGCTCTAACATCCCAGTTATAAGCAGAAAGAGTAAGGAATGGATTCTCACAAGTTTGTCAAAAGAGGGGTTCAGGACAGTAAAAGTGAGATCGATCCTGCGATATATCAATTATTCAAAAAGATGATGGTGGAGATATTATCTGAACAAGCTGAAGCCAATTGCGGAAAAGCTCCCGAAGAAGGAAAGGCACCTGTCGCCTTCCCTCTGACTGAACACAGCCACATCAGTACAGGAAACTCTAAAGCCAGCAGGATCATCCATCAAGGCAACCAGGGCAGCTACTTGGGAGAGCATAAAAGCCAGATTGGGAAATATTGTGAAAACCATTATATACTTCTTCAATACAGTCCTCAGCAAAAGGGCAAGAAACAAGAAGAACCAAAGCGTAAGGATTGGAGCAGGGATCGAGATTTCACTCCTTTGGATGAACCGCTCAACAAAATCCTCAAATACATGATGTCTAACGGATTAATCAGACTCCCAAAAGCCGCCAGCCCTTCCACAGTCATGGGAAAATATATAGACCAGTTCTGCAGATACCATCAAGTAACAGGGCATGACACTGAGCATTGCTTCATCTTCAAGAATATAGTTCAAGACTGCCTTGATAAGAATCTCTTTGTCAAAAATGAAGAAAAAAAGCATCCAAATCTCCCAAAAATGCAAGCTCAGTCCAGCTACCAGGCAGAGGTCAGCACTCAGCAGAAGTCAAGCAAGCCGAAGAAAGCAAAGCATGAAGGTTGGGGTTATGATCGTCAGCTTACCCCTTTAGGTCAGCCGATCGAGGAAGTTCTCTAATACCTGCTCGAGAAAGAAATGATCAAGCTCCCAAAGCAGGATAATCCCTCTATCACCAAAGGGAAATGGAAGAATCGCTTTTGCAAGTTTCATCGAGCGAGGGGGCATGACACGGAGCGCTGCTTCGTCCTCAAAAACATTGTGCAAGACTACATTGATAAAGAGCTTCTGGTACCAGAGGAAGAAGAAGAGCAGACTGCAGTTTCGCCCGAACCATTTCCATACTACTCAAAGAATTGAGAATGTCAAGAATTTTTCGCTTTCATCCCTTTCTGTTAGTCGCTTTGTAGGGGCAAGTCAGCCCAGTCTTTGTGATTTCCTTCTAGTTAAAATACTTGTAAATATTCAGTTCTGTCATCAACTTTTGCTTATCAATGAAATGTCGATTTTCTTTATATCTTTGATATTCAATACTTTCTACCTTTTGCTGTATTGGGGCATTAAAATTTCTTTTTCAAAAATTTGGGACAATCCTGACATCATTCATGAGAGAAATGATATTACCTATGAGGGTCTTTCAAAAAATCATGAAAACTTTAGTTCATATATTTTTACAAAGATCAACCCTTGTGTTGATCATATTTTCCAAAGAATTGACTTCGAATCATTACGTTCAAAGATCAACCCTTGTATTGATCATATTTTCAAAAATTGACTTTGAATCATTACATTCAAAGATCAACCCTTGTGTTGATCATATTTTCTAAAAATTGGTTTCAAACCATTACATTCAAAGATCAACCCTTGTGCTGATCTCATTTTTCCAAAAAAAATTGATTTTATTGCATTCAAAGATCAACCCTTGTGTTAATCTCATTTTCCAAAATTTGACTTCATTACATGCAAACATCAACTCTTGTGTTGATCATATTTTCCTAAAAATTGATTTCAAGTCATTTGCATTCAAAGATCAACCCTTGTGCCGATCTCATTTTTTCAAAAAAATTGATTTTATTGCATTCAAAGATCAATCCTGGTGTTGATTATGTTTTCTAAAAAATTGATTTCAAGTCATTGCATTCAAAGATCAACCCCTGTGTTGATCATATTTTTTAAAAATTGATTTTGAATCATTGCATTCCAATATCAACCCTCGGGTTGATCATATTTTCTACAAATTGATTTTCAATTCATTGCTTCAAAAAAATTAACCCTCATGATGATCTCTCATGAATGATCCCCTTTCAAAGATTAGCTCTCGTGGTTAATCCTTCCTTCCAAAATGATTTTCTCGTCATCTTCTCTCATTTTAAAAGATCCCACATGCAGGCAGGATCAAATTCTTTTCTCAACTTCTATCAACCTTTCGTTTATCCATTTTTATCAATTTTTATTCATTTTTATTATTATTTATCCATTTTATTAATTCTCCTTGATTCTTATTTAAAAAAAAAAAATTAATTACCCCTTCAGGTTAAGGGATAAACCTGATGCCTCTTCCCCATGAGGTATTTCTTTTTCCTTCTTTTCTTTCTTTCTCCCCCTTTCAGGTTAAGGGATAAACCTGAAACCTCATCTTACGAGGTCCTTCTTTCTTCAAGATAAGGGATAGTCCTGAATGTCTTTCTTCCTCTTTTTTAGCTTCATTAATCTCTGCCAAATCTTTTTCTTTATCTCATTTTATCAATTTTATTTCTTTTTTGTCGATTCTTTATTAATTTTTGCCAAACTTTTATTCCCTTCCCATTCAGGATAAGGGATAATCCTGAAACCCCTCATAGGAGCAACAATGCTATCTGTGAGAATTATTTCCATAAAAATTCCTTGATTCTTCTCTTTCGTCAAATCTCCCATCAATTTCTATCGCTTCTCATTTGTTCTTTTAAATTTTATTTTCTCTCCAATCAAGATAAGGGGGCAATCAGATCATTCAGTCCCCTAAATGGTCATTCTCAATCCCAGGTCCGGTCCTCGCACTGGCAAATTTCCAAAACTCAATCTCTTGTCAAAAACCCGAGTTTTCACTCGGGCTTCTCCCTTTATTCTTTCGTTCGAAGTTCTGAGTTCCGACCAGGACTTCCTTTTGAATCCAATCCTCGCATTAGAAATCAATCATTTCTTTAGAAATCCGAGTTCCATCTCGGGTTTTTCTTCTGTTATTTTTTGTTCGAAGTTCTGAGTTCCGACCAGGACTTCCTTTTGAATCCAATCCTCGCATTGGAAATCCTTCATCTCTTTGGAAATCCGAGTTCCAGCTCGGGTTTTTCTTCTATTATTTTCAGTCGAAGTTCTGAGTTCCGACCAGGACTTCCTTTTGAATCCAATCCTTGCATTGGAAATCCTTCATTCCTTTGGAAATTCGAGTTCCAGCTCGGGTTTTTCTTCTATTATTTTCAGTCGAAGTTCTGAGTTCCGACCAGGACTTCCTTTTGAATCCAATCCTCGCATTGGAAATCCTTCATCTCTTTGGAAATCCGAGTTCCAGCTCGGGTTTTTCTTCTATTATTTTCAGTCGAAGTTCTGAGTTCCGACCAGGACTTCCTTTTGAATCCAATCCTTGCATTGGAAATCCTTCATTCCTTTGGAAATCCGAGTTCCAGCTCGGGTTTTTCCTCTATTATTTTCAGTCGAAGTCCTGAGTTCCGACCAGAACTTCCTTTTGAATCCAATCCTCGCATTGGAAATCCATCATTTCTTTTTCCCCTTCAGGTTAAGGGATAAACCTGATGCCTCCTGCTAACGAGGTATTTCTTTCCTTCTTTCCCATTTCAGGATAAGTAGATAAATCCTGAAGACAGACCACACGCAGTTAGGATGTGATGGTCCATTGAATTCAGAATTTCTCATCAAATTTTTCCAAATCTAGCTCATCTTCCCAACCCAGTCCTCGCACTGGTTATTTCTCAAAATTGAGCTCATTTGGAAAATCCGGTTCTCACACCGGTAACCTTCTAAAATCAGTCTTCTGACCAAAGACCTTTCTCCTTCTAAATTCAAGTTCTGACTTAAATCTCCCAAAACTTCATGTATTCTCAAAAGATCCAGCTTTTGCCGGTCATGTATTTCCAAAGGATCCAGCATCTCGCTGGTCATGTATTTCCAAAAGATCCAGCATCTCGCTGGTCATGTATTTCCAGAAAATCCAGCATCTCGTTGGTCCTGTATTCCAAAAGATCCAGCTCTCGCTGGCCGTGTATTCCAAAAGATCAAACCCTTAGGGTGCGACTTCTCAATCCTATCATTTCCAAAACCTTCAAGATCTTCAATCTTTCAAAATTCTATCAGTTTCTTAACCTTCGGTTGCAATATCTTCAGAATCTCATCAACCCTCGGGTTATAATTTCTCAAGTTCAATCATTTTCAAACCATCAGGTTAAATCCTTCATATTTGAAATCCAGTATTTTTCACTGGTCGGGATTTGAAATCCAGTATTTTTCACTGGTCGGGATTTGAAATCCAGTTGTCATAACTGGTCGGGATTTGAAATCCAGTATTTTTCACTGGTCGGGATTTGAAATCCAGTTGTCATAACTGGTCGGGATTTGAAATCCAGTATTTTTCACTGGTCGGGATTTGAAATCCAGTTTTCATAACTGGTCGTGATTTGAAATCCAGTATTTTTCACTGGTCGGGATTTGAAATCCAGTGTTTTCACTGGTCGGGATTATCAAAAATCCAGTTTCTCATAAACTGGTCGGGATTTCTAAAACCTAATGTGTTTTCAGTCCAGTTTTTCTAAAGTCTAATTCTTACACCATTTCCTTAAATTACAACTCAAGGTCTCATCAAAATCTATATTGAGTGATTATTTCACAAAGAATTCGTGAAAACTTTGCCAATTTGCTAAAAGCATTTGTTGATTCTAAATATTCTTACTCCACAAAAAGAATTCTCTCAGACTACCTCCTGTATTTCCTTCCAAAAGGTGAAACTTTTTGCGAAAAAGAGGTAAAATTCAAATCTTTTCTTGTTGATCAACCAAAAGGATGTAAGAAATGTCCTCGATATGATCAATGAAAGAAATCTTCAATGATGTTGAAAAGCCAGAAGCGAATTGATATTGATCTTGGCTATGGTGCATGTTTTAAAATGACTTTCTGGCAATCAGGCAGTGGAAATATCTTGAGCTGCAAAAGAATCCACTTAATCCATATCTTCTCATTTTCTAAAGCTGCAATCAAATATCCGCAAAAGAGATCTCTCAATTGTCGTCAAGATGAAGGCGAATTAAGCGAGTAGACCCCCGGGGCCAAAGAAGATTTGAAACATCTCCAAGATGACGGATTTTGTGACGGATCCTTCCAGGGAAAGTTTAGATCACCGTCGAGATGAAGGCGGATGTGATGGGCCTACCGACAAACCCTAAAAGATATTTGATTCCAGCTATCATCTAAAGACCTTTTTGAGCCAATATCATATATAATCCCTGAGAGAAAGAAGGATCGGAGCATTTCCAAGATGAAGGAGTTTGTGACGTACCCTTCCCTGAAAAAGAGAAAAAAAGGTCAGGACATCCAAATGAAGGATGATGTGAGAAACCGAGAAAACCCAATGACTCAAAAAGAGTGCAAAAAGATCATCGTAGGGAAAACACCCAGATATCAAACTGCCAATGTTGCCAAAAGTCATCTTTTCTCATGCAAAATTCTTTTATCAATATCTTTTCATTTCCTGCTTTTATGAAATTAAGAATATTTCTTCTACTTCTCATATCAGGGAAATGGATAGCTTCCTTGAAGAAAATCATCAGTGCTAAAATTTTGAATTTGACTCTTAAAACCGAGGAGTTAACCTCATTGAAAGAAAATACTCTAGGTAAAAGAGGAAATATCTTTGCACATACGTGCACAGTTAGAAGCATCTGAATCTACTATGATTTTATCTTATTGGCAAAATTTTCTAGTTATTCCAAGAATTAAATAAACATTCAATATTCATTTTTGACGCAACCTAGCGTTGTTTATATTTCTCAAAAAGAGTTGCCTCAGAAGAAGTATCTCTTCCTGTCCCATCACGGTTTTCTCATTAACGAATTCCGTATGGAAAACTCACTCAGGATAAGGGTCAAACCTGAACCATTTGCGAAAGATCATTTAATTTCAAAAGCTATTTCAGTCTCAGCAATGAGACGCCCAATTTCTTCCCCTTTTCAAAGCTTTAGGGACTCTATATTTCCTCCTTTCGCAAAAACCCCTCTCGGATTTGTTCGTCCAAATTCTGAAGGTCCCATCGTGCTTTCTCTATTTTTGAGAAACCTGTATGGTAGATTCCCCCACTCAGGATAAGGGTCAAACCTGAACCATTTGCGAAAGATCATTTAATTTCAAAAGCTATTTCAGTCTCAGCAATGAGACGCCCAATTTCTTCCCCTTTTCAAAGCTTTAGGGACTCTATATTTCCTCCTTTCGCAAAAACCCCTCTCGGATTTGTTCGTCCAAATTCCGAAGGTCCCATCGTGCTTTCTCCATTTTTGAGAAACCTGTATGGTAGATTTCCCCCCACTCAGGATAAGGGTTAAACCTGAACCATTTTGCGAAAGATTCTTTGATTTCAAAAGCTATTTCAGTCTCAACAATGAGACGCCCAATTTCTTCCATTTTTCAAAGCTTTAGGGACTCTATATTTTCTCCTTTCGCAAAAACCCCTCTCGGATTTGTTCGTCCAAATTCCGAAGGTCCCATTACGGTTTTCTCCATTTTTTGAGAAACCTGTATGGTAGATTTCCCCCACTCAGGATAAGGGTTAAACCTGAACCATTTTGCGAAAGATTCTTTAATTTCAAAAGCTATTTCAGTTTCAACAATGAGACGCCCAATTTCTTCCCCTTTTCAAAGCTTTAGGGACTCTATATTTCCTCCTTTCGCAAAAACCCCTCTCGGATGTGTTCATCCAAATTCCGAAGGTCCCATCGTGCTTTCTCCATTTTTGAGAAACTCGTATGGTAGATTTCCTATCCAGATCAAGAGTTAACCCGGAACCTCGCTTCGCGAGGTATCTTCCTTGCAGGTTTGGGTTAAACCTGAGTCACATTCCAATGAGATTTCTCATTTTTGACGAGATGTTTTCTTCCAGTCCTATCATGGCTCTTTCCATTAAGGAATTCATGCTTTGTATATCCATCCAGGAAAGGATTTTACTTGAGCCGCATCTCACAAGGCGTTTTCCAAAAAATGTCCCATCAAGGTTCTCATGTATTCCTTTCCTCATCTAATTCATCTTGATATATTTTCGTCCCATCCAGGTTAAGGGCTAAACCTGAATCATTCTAAATAATAGTATCTGGTCTCACCCATGAGACCTGATCAAAATTTTCATTTCCCACCATTTCAGAATTTCCATCTAAAGTCCCATCACGATTTCCTCATTTTCTACTCAATCATATCATTTTCGAGGATTTCGTCTCCCCAAAACCATTCAGGATAAAGTTTCAAAGCCTGAAAAATCATATTTTCAAAAATAATTCTTCCACACCCAGTTTAGATCTGCTAACTGGGGCATTTTCAAAATTTGGAGTGTTGTCTTTGCCACTAAGCTCGGCTCCCAACCGGCTTAGTAACAAAGAGGGGCATCTGTGAACACCCCAAATTTTTCAAAGTTTTGTAAAAATGACCCTTTTGCCCCCGGTTCCATTTTTCTGAGAAAACCAAAGCTAAATTTCAGTCAATTCTTCAGATTTTCTGAATTAAATTCCATATGGCTATATTCAAAATTTATTCCGGATCTGAATCCAGTGTTTTAAATCCATATTTCTTCAAAATCCGAATCCAAACGCATTTTCTGAAGAAATTTCCCCAAAAATAGCCTTAAAATTCTCAGAAAAATTTTCTTTGTAGGTATTTTGCAAAAAAAACACAAAAAAAAAATAGTTTTAATCTTTGTTTTCTCGCAAATCTTAGGATTTTTTACCTAAAAATGCAAAAAAAATGGAAAAACAACACCAAAAACCAAAAAAATTTGGAAAGATTTTGAGAAAAACAAATGATTTCGAGCCTTTTTGAAAAATAATTTTCGCTAAAGACCTCCGAAGCCCTCTTTTGTAAAAATTTGAAAGTTGAAAGGGGGGGGGTCTTTGAAAAACCCTTTTAGGGTTTTTCTTTTACCCTTCGTAAGGAAGAAGAGGGGGAGGGAGGCGCAGCCGCCCCTCCCGAAACTGTCTCCAGCCGCACGCCTCTCGTCTCCCTCCAAGGCCGGCCGTTTCCCCCCCCATGTGCGATCTCCACGCTCATCCTCCATCCACCCTCCATCACGAAACCGCATACCTTCATCTCCACCTTCCATCTCCAACGAGTTTTCCACTCGAACCTTCCACTGCTCCTTTAAAAGAAGGCATCCATCGCTTCTCAGGGGATCGATCATCTTTTTCTCTTCTGAGGCATATAGTATTCTTTCTGGCAAATCACCGATCAACCACCGAATTCCCTCTGAAATCCTCCATTACAATCCACGATTCAATCGGCTAAGGACATCAGGGACTCTTCAGAATCGTCATATTTCTTCCGTCCAAGGTTCCCCCTGCAAAAACAAGAAGAAGAAGCTCTCCATAAGGCGTCTCCCCTGCAGCCGCCTGTGAGAAGGCTTGAAGGAAACCCCACTTTCAGACAACAACCTCTCCTCTAGCATCCATCGGGTTTTTCCTCAGAACAAAGGATTTCAATCCATTTTTCACTCAACAAGCCTCCCCTCCAGGCTACTGAAGAATTTCTTCCTTCCCGATTTCGGCAGTAAGAATACAGTAAGTACTCCCCTTCCTCTTTGATTTTCTCTAAAATTCTCTGGTTGTTTCTTTTTTTTCTCTTTTTTTTTCATTCTTTCTTCTTCTTAAAATTTCCATTAACGCACCATTGAGGGTTTTCGGTTTGCTTGTAGCAACACCGACCCCTTTTGTGCAAGATCAAAAGGACCATCGTGCTCTTACATTCTTTTGAAAATTTTCTTTTATTATTTCAAGATTCCTTTCACATGTAATCTCTGTTTATGATTCTAAAATTAGAATTATCCGGTAGCAGTTTATTAACACTGTCCCTGTGTCTCATGTTCTTGCACGCACTTGTATGTTTTTTTTTTAGTTGTTCATGTCCTGTTCCTATTTCCATCTCAACTCTCATTTTCCTTCCAGTTGATTTGATCCTTGTTTTGATGCTTGTTGGGTTCTCTGTTTGCTGTAATTCCTGTTCTAAATTTGCTTCTGATTTCGATTCACGTTTTGATGGTTTTGCTATATTCTCTCGTATGCTCGTCATTCCTTTCTATTTTTTTTCCTGCTCAAGCACGTTTGAATATTTGCACATACCATTGCTAGGATTTCCTTTGTGTATACCACTTGTATAAAACCCCACTGTATTGGTATTGGTAGGACCATACATCGATCCCATTGGCATGCTCAGATTCATTCCATCTCATCTTCCACATTTCATCTGTTAGTTTTTTTTTCCTTTTGTTCATTTCTGCCTTGAAAGCATGAAAGCAGCGAAAAAAAAAAAAAAGACCGACCTGTTGTATATTAAGCAGCTAAGATCGATCTACTATGCTGAACCATACTTGATCCACAGATAGGATTCAACTGCTAATGATCTAAAATCGGATCACACAAGTGTTTGTGTTTGTTTTTGGTTCAAATCTACCCTGAATAGCAATCTAATATAATACGCTGAGGGTCTGAACGATTTTATCATAAAATTCTGGTGTGGAATCTATTTTTGCTTTATTTTCTTTTCTTTTTTTTTTATGAAGGACAACCTTCAGAATTTGGTGTGCTGCCTCTTTTCCTTTTCTCAAATTTCTCATACATACTTGCTGAAGGTCCTGGGCTTTATGAGCTATAGTCATATTTGCGATTCTAGGGATATCTATTGCTTCCATTGTGACATGATCCCTGGTCCATCTTGGTGGAGTAGCGTTTCTTGTGTATGAACTGCTATTTGTTGAAAGCATGATGTTTGGTTCTCTTATATCGACAATGGCTGTTTTACCTACACTTCAGAAGTTAGGAACATATATGAATCTTTATGCAATTGGTCTTTGGGGAATCTGTTCTGAGTGATACAATGGCAATTTCATTGTATAGGACAAAGTCATCAAAAAAAAAAAATCATGTAACTTCACCCAGAGCATCTCTTTTATCATTCTAAGGTTCCTTGAGACTTTTGTTTGTTCAGTCTCATCTGGAGTTGTATGGAGAGTCATTGGGGATTCATATCTTTTACATTTTGGTCCTGTGCATCTGGAATTTGTCATCTTGTCCTGAGATCTTGGTTTATCATTTTTGGGAATGATTTTTATTATCATCCACAAATCTTGTCATTACAAGGATTGTTGCTGGATTCTCCTGCTTTCGCTTTGCTTATTGTACTCTTTGCGGCTAAGATCTGATTGCCTTGAGGGTTTTATGTCAGTTTTATAGCGATAATTTGTTTTTTTGGCAATTCTACTATTTTTCTCTGTTCGGCTTATTTGTAGTTAGCTACATCATATCCACCTTATGTTTAGAAGAAATAGCTTGCTGAATACCAGTAAAACATATATATTTTTTTTAAATAAGATGCATATGTTTTCTGTTTTAAGTCAGTTTGACAGTATCAGATTTGAAATACTAAAAGTGGATGAGAGTATGGGGGACTGTACCGAACTGAAATTTATATCAACAGTTGTTGATATTGCTCCTCAATTTGCTGCCTGTATTCCTGTTTCAAATTGAATTGCAGAAATGTTGTGATATATGCTACCTTTGCTACTTCAGCATGACTCCACTGTTAAAGAAATTGACATATGGGATCGTGGGATGTTAGCATTAGTGTACAAACTGTAAGAGAATTTGGCATACCGATTATGCAGTTCAAGCTTTGTCAAGACTAAATGGATATCGATATGATGAGAACAGTGTATCATTGAATCATAATACAACCTTTTCATTCACATCTCACCTGCATTTAATTTTGCACAGCATCCACATCCTTTGTATAATTTGTATATCACACGGTGTCACTTCATGTCTGCATCCCATCTTTTGAAGAATACCCCATTCTCGCCTACTTCTGTGGTTTATCATCTGAGGAGCCACACCATCTCATACATTCACACTCACACAATAGCACCGTAGGCCTGTCATACAGCCATTATACAGTGACATTTGTTCTGTAGGTTGCCTTCCACAGTACCCCTTCAGCCCACCTTCATTCCAGCCGCATGTTACATCTGCTACGCAGCAACATGCACCCATACTGCCACCTGAAGTAGTGTTTTAGGTGTTACTATGATGGCACTTTTGATCTCCACAGCAGTATATACACACTATTATGATTTCAGTTGGTCACCCACTGTAACGCTGCTGCAACCGGTGGCATCTTCAGCATCTTTTTTTTTTTTTTCACAGAATCACACATCTCCACCATTTTTCCTGCACTTCCTTTATCTTACAAGCATCTACCTTCCAGCTGTATATTATGTAGGTTGTGTATATATACATATAGATACATACATATATATATATATACATATATATATGTACATACGTATATACCTATATATGTGTATATATACATACGCATATATATATGTATATAGGCATACATATCATTTTCCATCCTTCCATCATGTACATCTTGGTATATAAACATTTGGCCATATGATATATGCAATTTTCCTCCATTTTTTTTTTCTTTCTTTCTACTAAACAGGTGTTTTGCAGGGAATATGTGGAAGATTTCATTAGTTGGAGTCATAAATTCAATTTCATGTATTGTAATAGTTAGATTTTAATGAGAATTTACATTCCCTGTTTTAGGTAGAATGAATGAGCATTGCAAACTTCACGAATTATTTATTTTCATGCATCTTTGCCTTTATTTCCCAAAATTCTCACAATGGTGAAACACGATGGCACATGCACCATTTCGTAAGAAATAATAAATACTAAGTCGATGATCCACATCAATGGCCATAGTCAGGGTGTGGACAAAACTTAGCATTTTTATCTTTTACAAAATAACACTGGACCCACACTGGATCAGTTTTCAAAATTCATCATATTTTCCTAAAATATTTTCTTCTTTTATCAGAATTTAACTTAGAATTAACTCAAAATATATACCAATGGCCATAGTCAGGGTATATTGAGAGTTAATTTCATTTTAAATTCTATAAAAGCACCAAATATGTTTCATTCTTCTCTTGAATTTAAATATAGATTATTATATAATACATTCAATGACCATAGTCAAGGATGTATTATATTTTCAATCTTATTTTAATTCATTTAAAGAATGAAATAGCTTTTCAAAGTCCAATTTCAAACTTATTCAAATTCATTCATCATATAGGGTAGAATTGCATCATATTTTTCAAAATTCTTTCAAAAACCCAAATCCAAAATCAAATCCTTATTCTACTCTGGATCTCCCATCACAAACCCAAAATTCCATTTAGGGTCCAAACCCTTATTTCACTTCGGATCTCCAATCACAGATCCAAATTTCATGTAGGATCCAGATCCTCATTCTACTATTGGATCTCATATTCAGATCCAAAATCCAATTCTTAGGATCCAGAGTCCAACCTTATTTTGGATCTCAGATTTCAGATCCAAATCCATTCTAGGATCCAGAACCCATCCCATTTTGGATCTCCCATCACAGATCCAAATTCCATTTAGGGTCAAAACCCTTATTTCACCTTGGATCTCCAAACACAGATTCAAATTTCATTTAGGATCCATATCCTCATTCTACCATCAGATCTCGGATTTAGATCCAAAATCCAATTCTTAGGATCTGGAATCCAACCCTACATTGGATCTCAGACTACAGATCCAAAAACCATTTTAGGATCCAGATCCAACTCCACTTTGGATCTCAGATTCAGATCCAAATTCCAATTCTTAGGATCCAGAATCCAACTCTACTTTGGATCTCAGATTCAGATCCAAATTCAAATTCTTAGGATCCAGAATCCAATTCTACTTTGGATCTCAGCTTCAGATCCAAAATCCATTTCTTAGGATCCAGAACTCAATCCTGCATTGGATCTCAGACTTCAGATCCAAACCTATCTTAGGATCCAGAATTCATTTTTAATCTCAGATTCAAATCCACAACCCTATCTTGGATCTCAGATTTCATCTCTTGAATCCAATTCCATTCAAAATTCCAAATCCAAATCCCACTATTAAAATTCAAAACCAATTCCATCTCATTTCAGATTTCAAATCAAGTTCTCATCTTAAATTTCAAAACTCAAACTCTGTTCAGAATCCAGATCTTGGATTCGGATTTCATCTTGAAATTCCAACTGCTCCAAATCCCATTCCTCAATTCCTTTAGATCCCCCACATTTCCTTCTAATTTCAAAACTTTCAAGATAGAATTCAATTCCATTCCAAATATTCATCTAAGTTCAAATTTCTAAATTCAAAGTCCATTTATGACTTTGAATTTTTCTTTCTTTCAGTTTCAAGATCATTTCTCTCAAAGATCCAAATTCATTTTCCTAAAGCTCTGATTATTCTAAGAACTTAGAACTTCAAATCTTAAGTTCTAAGTTAGAAAACATTTCTTCACTTTATCTGATTCACTTGGAAATTCTTCAAAATATTTTCAAAAAGAGCATACATCTTTGCATTTGCACAAGCATGATTCATCGTGCATTCAGACTTAGGATAAATACTTAGATAAATTCTTTGCAAAGCAAAAGGCACAAAATTCGACCCTTGGTTCGATTACCCCTGGTAAAGGCGCCAGGAACGGTCGAACCTCGTACCGACGAGCGGATCCCGTCTCCCAATTTTCCCGCAAATATTTCAAAAACGGAGGGGAGTTATTTCAAAATATTTTCAAAATTAAGGTCAAGTGAGACCCGCAAGAGAGTTCCTCTTCTCTTCTCTTCTTTCTTTTCTCTTCTCTCTTTCTTTCCGTTCTTTTGTCTTTTTCTCTCCCTTCAAAAAGGAGGAAAATAAAAGGTTGGAAAGGAAAAGAGAAGGAAGAGAGGGAATATTACGAGAGGAAAAAAAATTTTTTGCGATGATCACAATGACAATCGCAGTGATTACAAAAATAACAAGGGAGGTCATACAAGTCAGAAAGAAAAGTCTTTGAAGCAGAGTGAAAAATTGAGTCAACAGAAAGAGAAGAAAAAACATGACGGTTGGGGTTACGATCGCGAATTCACTCCACTAGATCAGCCCCTCGAAGAGGTCCTTGAATGCATGCTGAGCAAAGGAATGGTTAAACTTTCAAGAATTGCTAATCCTCTGGTCGCCTTAGGGAAATGGAAAGATCGTTTTTGCAAATGCCACCAAACAATGGAGCACGATATTGAACATTGTTTTGTCTTTAAGAATATCGTCCAAGACTATATCAACAAGAATTTCTTTGTTAAGGGTGAGAAAGAATACCAGTCGATTGTCTTTGCCAAGTCTCAGCAGAAATCAAGCACTCGGCAAGAGGTACAACATGATGATCGAAATCAGGACCGCAAGATGGCCTCTTTGGATCAAATATTTGAAAGTTTTTTGGAATACATGCTCACGAAAGATACAGTAAGATCTCCGAAGGCTCACTCCACATTTTCTACCAATTCCACCAGAAATAGCAATGAACACAACAAAAGAGGGGATAGAAAAAATCATGTTGGTGGCTCAGGAAACCCAAACCTAGAGAAAAACGACCTTGTAAGTCGAAAGGATAAAATGGACAAGCGAAATGACAATTCTTCCTCAAGTGTCCAAGGAAGACTGAAGCATGACGGTTGGAGATATGACCACAATTTTCCTCCCTTAGAACAACCACTCGAGCAAATTCTAGAATATATGGTAGCCAAAGGGATGGTCAAACTTCCCAGGATGGTAAATCCTCCTGTGATCATGGGAAGGTTTAAAGATTAGTTCTGCAAATTCCATCGGACAATGGGTCACGACACCGAGCACTGTTTTGTCTTCAAGAACATCGTTCAGGACTGCATCAACAAGAATATTCCTACCAAAGATGAAAATGAGGACCAATCATCCTGACCATGCCTTTCCTCAATCATTCAAGACATTGATAACACTAATGTTTTTCCAATTTCTTATCTTGCTTTTATTATTTAAAGGGATAGTACAATCCCATTTATTTTTCCTTGATTTGTCACTTTTTTTCAATGCATCAATAAAGTGTCTATTTTTTTCGCAAGCTCGGTGCCACCTTTTATTCTCCTTCTCTATAAAATATTCTTTCATGAGGAATGATCTCTTCAGAGTCTCTCCTGAATCAATCAAAAGTCAGTTGTCTTGTCATCTTCAGAGAGCGTTCTTCGAACATCAATCATTTATCCTTTGGTTCAAAATCTTCTTCCCCCATTACACTGGGGCATTACCTTGAAAATTGTCTTCAAAACATCTTGTATGCAGGCAGGATCAAATAAATCTCTCATTTTGCATGCATGCGCATCCATTTACATCATTTTGCATTCATTTGCATTCATATGCATCAAATTCATAAGTTTCCCATTCAGGATAAGGATTAAATCCTGAGACCCGTGGCATTTGTCCAACTCATTGTGAGGGTGAAGATTGAAAATCCCCTATCAACCGACAATCTTTCAAAACCCAGTGCTCGTACTGGCAAACCTTTTAAAATCCAGTGCTCGTACTGGTATTCTTCCCAAATCCGGTGCTCGTGCTGGTACTTTTCTAAATCCCGTTGAAACTCTTTTGGTTTTCTTCCAAGTCAACGTTTCCAAACACAAAATATATTGGTCTAGTTTTCTTTAAATGTCACGAATTGGTCTAGAAGATTCGAGTTTCGACTCAAATTTTCTTCCAAATCCAATTCAGAATTGGTCTAGAAGATCCGAGTTCCGACTCGAATTTTCTACCAAATCCAATTAATCTAGTTTTCTTTCCTTCAAATGTCTTGAATTGGTCTATAAGATCCGAGTTCTGACTCAAATTTTCTTCCAAATCCAATTCAGAATTGGTCTAGAAGATCCGAGTTCCGACAAGAATTTTCTTACAGATCCAATTCATCTAGTTTTCTTTCCTTCGAATGTCTTAAATTGGTCTAGAAAATTCGAGTTCTGACTCAAATTTTCTTCCAAATCCAATTCAGAATTGGTCTAGAAAATCAGAGTTCCGACTCGAATTTTCTTTCAAATCCAATTCGCTTAGCTTTCCTTTAAAAGTTCAAACTTCTACTCAAACTTTCCTGCAAATTTGGCAATTGGTCTAGAAGATCCGAGTTCCGACTCGAATTCTCTTTCAAAATCCAATTCATCTAGTCTTTCCTTGAAGATTTGAATTCCGATTCAAAACTTCCGACCGAACCCAGTTTTCCACCGGTCCGGTTAAATCCAATTTTCAAATTGGTCCTTTTAGGAAATCCAACATTGTCTTGGTTGCTTTACCAAATCTTGTATTTGTATGGGCAACCTTTTTGAAATCCAGTGCTCGTACTGGTAACCTTTTAAAATCCAGTGCTCGTACTGGTAATCTTTCAAAATTCAGTGCTCATACTGATAATGTTTCAAAAAAATAGGGCTCATACCGGTAATCTTTCCAAATCCAATGCTTGTACTGGTAATCTTTCAAAATCCAGTACTGGTAGTCTTTTAAAAAATCCAGTGATCGTGCTGGTATCCTTCAAAAATCCAGAGCTCGTACTGGTAATCTTTTAAAATCCAATACTCGTATTGGTACTTTGTCAAAGTTTGGTCTTCATACTAGTCGCAACATAACTCTCACATTGAGGTTCAGACTCAATCTTCAAATCTGCGAACCAAATAATCATTATCAGACCTTTAGGTCACTCCATTCTGTTGATCTGACCTTCGGGTCACCAATCTTGTCAGACCTCTGGTCATCCATTTTACCAAGCAAATCTTTGGGTTATCAAATCTCACCAATATCGATCATATTTGTCTGACCTTTGAGTCGTATCCTGCAATCATAGTCTTTCAAGATTCGACTTTTATGTCGGATCCGTCTGCCAGTTAGTTCAGAACCAATTATCAATCTTTTCTCTTGCGAGGGACCCTTTTTCCAGGGAGAGTTTGAGGGAGCTCGTTCTTTTCACATGTCTTTATTGTTCGTTCGTTGAACCCCTTTTCTAGGGAGAGTTTGAAGGGACTCGTGCTTCACGAACAGTTTGCAAAACAATCTTTATTGTCATACAAGGAACCCTTTTTCCAGGGAGAGTTTCGACGGAAGCTCGTCATCCTTGTAATCTTGATTGTCTTTTGTTAGGCCACCCCCGTCGTCGAGAACTCTTTTTCCAAGGAGAGTGTGATTGACTCGTTCCTCTATGATATCCTTTCAACCTTTGTTAGCGGCCCCATTTCCATAAGAGAAGCCTAGAAATAGGGAGTTTTGACGAAAACTTTATTTCTCTTCGAAAGTTCATTTTGCAAACACCTTCTCTTTAGGGGAAAGAAGAGGAGAATCTAGTCACAGATGTGTCATTTAGATCTCAAGTGATTTTTTTCACCAAGGATTTCAGGAATATTTTGCCAATTTGCCATGAAAAATAGTTGTTGATTTCAAAATCTTTATCGCATAAAATTGTACCTCAGAATACCTTCAACATTACTTCCAAAAGGACAAAGTTTTTGCAAAAAAGGATTCAAAATTCAAAATCTTTCTATTGGCCAACCAAAAGGATGATGAATAAATTTGTGATATGGCCGGTAAAGAAAATTCAATGTTGTTGCAAAGCCATGAGTGGTCGATATTGATCGCAGCCAAAGACACACTTTTAAATATTATTCTTGGGAAATTAAAACAGTCGAAATATCCTGGGTGGTACAGAAAAATCCACTCAATCTCCATATCTCCTCAATCACCTAAGCTGCAATTAAATATCTGCAAAAGGGATTTCTCAATTGTCGTCAAGATGAAGGCGAATTAAGCGAGTAGACCCCCGGGGCCAAAGAAGATTTGGATCATCTCCAAGAGGACGGAGTTTGTGACGGATCCTTCCAGGGAAAGTCTAAAGCATTGTCGAGATGAAGGCATATGCGATGAACCTCCCGACAATCCCTAAAAGGTATTTAATTTCTGCTATCACCAAGAGATTTTCAACCAAAGAGCCAATAACCGTCAATATAATCCCTGAGAGAAAAGAAGGATCGAAACATCTCTGAGATGAAGGAGTTTGTGACGTACCCTTACAAAAAAAAAAGAGAGAAAAGTCAAGACATCTTCAAAATGAAGGATGATGTAATTCCCGAAAAATCCAAGAGAGCTCCAATTCTGTTAAAAAGAGAGTGTAGAAAGATCATCATGAGAAAAGAATCCCAAGATATCAGACTACCAAATCTGCCAAGAATCTTCTTTAATTTTGTGAAATTCTTTTATCAATATCCTTTCACCAATTGTTTTTACAATGAGAATCCTTTCTTTTCTGTTCATATCGAGGAAATTGATAGCCTCCTTGAAAGAAAGTCAATTACAAGTAATTTGAATTCAAATCTTGATTCTACGAAGTTAAGTCCAGTTGGAGGTAATACTTCAGGTAGAAAAGAGAGAATACTTTTTTCATATAAATATGCTTACATTTCAATTATTTTTGAATCAATCACAATTTTTATCTTATTGGCAATCTTTTCAAGTTATCCTGACATGAAGTGAGAGCCTGATGTCTATTTTGATGTATCCAGGCGTTGTTTTTATCCCTTTTAGGATCGGATGATGGGAGTTGTCCAAAATCCTTTCCTTCTTGTTTTAATCTGAGTGCTTGGGCTCTCAGATTCACACACTTCCATGTGCTCCCCATTGTCCCACCATAGACAGTTCTCGTTCAGGTTAAGGGTTAAACCTGAATTTTCTGCAAAAAAGTGAAATTCCACTAGAGGGGGGGTGAATAGTGAAATACGATGCAGATCGATAAAATAAAAAATAAGGCAATAAGGCACAACACAATAAACACAGGATTTATACTGGTTCGGCCGAGTTACTGACCTACATCCAGTCCCCAAGTAAAACACTTGAGCCTTCCACTATAACATACGAGTCACCGGATAAATAGTACAACACCCTCTTCCTCAGAGGTCTACTTCTCTCAACAGAGAAGGGAAACACCCTCTTCCTCAGAGGTCTACTTCTCTCAACAGAGAAGGGAAACACCCTTTTCCTCAGAGGTCTACTTCTCTCAACAAAGAAGGGAAAACACCCTCTTCCTCAGAGGTCTACTTCTCTCAATAGAGAAGGAAAACACCCTCTTTCACAGAGGTCTACTTCTCTCAACAGAGAAGGGATACAATCAGAAATCAGAAAGTTACAACACTTTCCTATAGAACCTTCAGAATGATATGCAAAGTATGAATGCACGTATGAAGATTCTCAGAATGATCTTTTTCTTTTCTTACACACTTGTATTTTTCTGAGAGCTTTTCTTGACTTTTTCTCTTTCTTTTTCTCTTTTTTTTTCTAAGCTCTTTTCTCAGAGTGTCGAGCAGGAATTTTTCTCGTTGAAAGTTTGCTTGTCTTTTCACACTGTTGTGTTTGTATATATATAGTCTTTAGAAAACTAGTCGTTGTCTTTTTGAAATGATTGTCCTCTTGGGATATGCGAAGTCAGGTCATTTCATAAACAACTTAGTGTGAAAAAGATAAGTGCACTATATTGCTTTTTCAAAAAGTCTTCTTTCCATACAAAGCATTTTTGGAGTACACTATTCGTTGGTGTATTTTAAATGAGTTATTCTTTGTATTAGGTCTTTTCTCATAATAAATGTTCTGTATTATTTTTGAACGTTGAAGTGTAGTTTATCATGTAGTTTTGTCTTTACTCAATTTAATGGTTTGTAGTACATTGAACGTTGGAATATATTCTATCATGTAATTTTGTCTTTACTCAATTTAATGAATATTAGTATATTAATATTTTTCTTACAAGTCGTCACTTATAATAAATGTATGTAAGTGTGATAAATGTTTGTTGAGTACTTTATTTATAAATGGTCATTTCTTAAAAGCTTTTTGGAATAGCATTTAATGTTTACAGAAGGAATGATGACTTTAAGTAAGTCGACATTCTTGAGTATGGGTTTTATTTATAAATAAATAGTCATTTCTCAAATGCTTTTTGAGGTGGCATTTAATGCTTACAGAAAGAAATGGTCATTTCTTATTTTAATAAAATAATATTTATTTTCTCAAATCGTCAATTCTAAAATGAATGGTTGTGAAGTACACTAAATGCTTGAGTAATACTTATATTACAAATAGTCATTTCTCAAATAAATGCTTGTGTATTATCTTTTCATAATTTGTCTTTTCTTACATAAATGTTTATGCATTATGAACAAAAATTTCTTACGTAAAAATTTGTGTATTATGAACTAATGCATTTTGTCTTTTCTTACATAAATGCTTATTTATTATGAACAAATACATCTTTTCACATTTTGTCTTTTCTTACATAAATGCTTATGTATTATGAACCAATACATCTTTTCATATTTTGTCTTTTCTTACATAAATGCTTATGTATTATGAACCAATACATCTTTTCACATTTTGTCTTTTCTTACATAAATGCTTATGTATTATGAACCAAAATTTCTTACGTAAATGTTTGTGTATTATGAATTAATTCATTTTGTCTTTTTCTTTCATATTTGAAATCATTAGCTTTTATATCTTTTCAAGTTGTCTTTTTCATAAATGCATGTTAGAAGGTACAATTAATGCTTTTGAAATCATGAGATATTATATCTTGTCAAAATGTCTTTTTCATAAATGCTTGTAAGAAAGTATAATTAATGCTTTTGAAATCATGAGCTATTATATCTTGTCAAAATGTCTTTTTCATAAATGCTTGTAAGAAAATACAATGATTTGTTTCAAAATGGTGTTTTTGAAATGCTACAATATACATAACGTATCCTTTTATTAAAGCTTAACTTTTTGTAAATAAATGGCTTGTATGATTTCAAAGCATATAGTCTAATATGAAATATGCATGCTTCTGAAGGTTCTGTTACATATGACTCTAAAGAAGAAAAAAGTCTTCATCTTGAGGAAGCCGATCTTCTTGGATAATCTTTATGAATGTATGGCCCATCAAGCTTTTTCTTCAAAGTAGTATGATTGCATCAAATAGTTGCACTTGATCAAGTTGTCTTCACTCTTCTTAAGTGAAATAACCTTGCATCAAATACTCGTTAAATACATAGCACATCATATCCAGTCATAATATAACATATTCAGTTTCACATATGAAAGCATATCATATTTATCATATCTCATGAAAGCATATCATGTATTTATTATGTATCATATATATGCATCATGAAAGCATATCATATTTATCATGTATCATCAAAACATAGTTTCTCAACATTCTCCCCCTTTTTTATGATGACAATATATGCTCCCCCTGTCACTAAGCCATATATATTATGATGATTTAAATATGATATCATAAATAAAAAACGCATAGAAATAGTAATCATAAAAAACACCAGAATTAACATAAAAAAAGTTTGTGTATACTTCATGTGTATGAGATAAAGAGTTAAACGTTTTTCTCCTACATAGGAGAGGTAGGTTTTCTCTCCCCCTTTGTCATTCACAAAAAGGAGGGATCAGAGTCGAAGAGTTAATATTATAGACCAGGTTGAAGCAAGTTGAAGACAACAAGTCAAGAAATGGATTTCAAATAATACATGGGGCGATCCATTGTTTTGAGACATAGTAAAGAAGGAAGTGAGCTCAATTCATGTGAGAGAGATGAATAGAGATAAAGTCAAGCTGAAAAGACATAATGAGAAATTTTAAGTTGGGCGTATGAAGAGAGTGATGACATACATGGATTTTCAAATAAGACATGGATAGAGAAGAGGACAAAAATAATTAATGAGTGATATGAGATGAAAGAGATAAAGAAATGTCATGATTGCTTATTTAATATATAAATAGTTTTTATGGATAGACATGAAAGGAAATAGGTCATAGGGTGATCATGTGATGTGTTCTTTGAAAGATATGACATTTTTGAAAGAAAAGAATGACTTAAAAAATGTTTCATGATTAATGTGTTTTCATATTTGTAATTTTTATGAGTATACGTAAATATGAGAAGGACACACTTTGACTTTGACTAGTGGTAAGAGAGATGATGAGACAAAAAGAGAAAGAGTCAAAAGTATATTTGAAAAACAATAAGAATTGATAAATGATAGATTAAAAAATAAGAATAGACATGGAGGAGTCGGATTCAAAAATCTAAATTATATAATAAAAAAAATGTATTCGAGAGATGAAATGAGGAGACAAAAAATATTTGAGTGAAGAGTAATAATTGCTTATATAAGAAGTATTTTTATGGATATGCGTGGAAGGAGTAAAAGTAGACATAAAGAAGGGTGATACGAATTTGTAGAGAGATAAGAGTGGTCATAAAGGACAACAAACACTTGATGTATGATATAAAGTAAAGTTATGATTGATAGGAATTGATGTTTTGCTTGAAGAACATAGTTTTTGAAAAAGATAAATTGTAAGAGGTCAAAAATCACGGATGGAGTCTCACTTCGTATGAGATAGAGAGAGAAAAAAAATGGTACTAATAGTACTTATGAGAATAAAAAAATGAAGGACAAGTTTTTCGAATAATTTTTAATAAAAGGTGTGAAGGATGAAAGGATGATAATAGATTGTACTTAGGATATGATATAACAGATGATGTAGTAAGATTTTACGTGAAATATGACAGCTTGATTTTGAAAAAGGTGGTGAAGAAAATAAGAAGGATAAACACTCGATTTATTTAACATAAAGTTTAGTGAAGTGTCTTAATAGGAGGAAAGGAAGTCATGAAAAGGGATATATCACTTGAAAAAATAACATAAGTGAGGAACACAATATCATGTTGAATCTCGGATAGCTTATCGTAAGAGAGGTTTTCACAAGAAGACAAAAGTGATAAAAGGTGTTATGAGATGAGTGATGTGAACAGAGTCATGATAGCTTTACTTAATATTAATTTTTCTTATAGATATGAGTGAAAAGAAAATAGGACAAGGAGTTATTATTGATGTGTACTTGAAAGATGACAAGTTGAAAGACATAAAGAATGTGTCATGATGAATGTGTTTTTATGAGTGTTTAGAGTATACGTGAATATAGTTTGACTTTGAATAGTTAAAAAAAATACATATATAAAAAAAACATCGATAAGAAGAAAAATCAGATTTTAATAGAACTCATAAGAAGTTTTAGTCTTAATAAATGTGATTAATTATAAGTCACTTAGTTTGCATATTCCTAATTCTCTTCTAATTCGTGTAAAGTCTTCATGTTTCAAAGGTTTAGTGAAGATGTCTGCTAATTGTTGATTAGTGGGTATGAATTCGAGTTTAATTATGTTGTTTAAGACTTGTTCTCTTAAAAAGTGGTGTCTAATTTGAATGTGTTTAGTTTGAGTGTAAAATAGAAAAGTTTTAAGTTTCGTACCACGCACGAGGTGCTTGTTTTAATCTATATAAAGCACATTTTAGTTTAAAAACATGATCAGGAAATTATTCATTTTTAAAACCTGGAGGTTGTTTTACATAAACTTGTGCATTTATAAAACCATTTAGAAAAATACTTTTAACATTCATTTGATATAGTTTAAAATCCATATAGCTTGCATATGCTAAAAACATTCTTATAGATTCAAATCTAGCAACAGGAGCAAATGTTTTATCAAAGTCAATACCTTCCTTCTGATTGTATCCTTGAGCCACTAGCCTTGCCTTGTTTCTTACAACATTACCTGATTCATCCAACTTATTTCTGAAGATCCATCTTGTCCCAATGATTTGATGATCTTTTGGTTTTGGTACAAGATCCCACACATCATTTCTTTGGAACTGGTTTAGTTCTTCAGTCATTGCTAGCATCCAAAACTCGTCTATGATGGCTTCATCAATCTTTTTAGGTTCAAGTTGAGAAATGAAGGCCATATTTGCAATATGTTCCAACTGAGCTCTTGTTTGATCCCCCTTGGTCAGGTCTCCCAAAATCTGCTTTTGAGGATGATCTCTGATTTCAGCAAATGTTCTTTGATGATCATCTTCATTAGATTCAGCTATGTTATCTAAAAGAAAATCTGTACTTTCAAGATCATCATCATTAGTCTTATTATGAACAGATCGACCAATAGATTCATTAAAACTGACATGCATAGATTCTTCAATAGTATTAGTACTCTTATTGAAAACTCTGTATGTTTTACTATGACTTGAATATCCTAGAAATATGCCTTCAACAGATTTATCATCAAATTTATCAAGGCTATCTTTTGTGTTCAGGATAAAGCATTTGCACCCAAAGACTTTAAAGTAGTCTATTCTTGGAGTTCTGTCATAGAATAATTCATAGGGAGCTTTATTCAACAAAGGTCTAATAAGTACTCTATTTGAAATATAGCATGTAGTATTAACAACTTCATCCAAAAATATTTAGCAAGATTGTTATGTTGAAGTATAGTTCTAGCATATTCTTGAAGGGTTTTATTCTTTCTTTCTACTACACCATTTTGAGGTGCAGCTCTAGGAAAGGCAAAGTTATGTGAAATACCATGCAAGTTATAAAAAAAATCATTATCAAATTCTCCTCCATGGTCACTACGAATTTTAACAATTGAAGAGGATTTTTCATATTGTAATTTTTTCATAAAATTTCAATTTCACAAAACGTATTACTTTTGTTTTTCAAAAATATTACCCAAGTGAATCTTGAGTAATCATCAATAATGACAAAAGCATATTTATTATGATTAAGACAAGCTACCCTAGAAGGACAAAAAGGATCCAGGTGGAAAAGCTCTAAAGGTCTTTTACTTGACACAACATTCTTTGATTTGAAGGATGATTTTGACAATTTTCCTAATTGACAAGCATCATAAAAAATAGTCTCTTTTAAATGGTATTTTAGGTAACCCACGAACCAAGTTATTTTTAGCCATTTTAGAGATATATTTAAAGTTAACATGTCCCATTCTCATATGCCATAAATTTTGAGAGTCATTATTTACTTATGAGACAATGTTCAGTAATATTATCTAAGTATAATTCATATACATTATTTTTCTTTATACTTTTTAAAACAATATTTTTGTTTGTGTCCACTATGAGGCATGCATCATCTTTAAAACTGACATTATATCCTATGTCACACATTTAACTGATGCTTAAGAGATTGTGTTTTAAACCTTTAACAAGGAGAACGTCTTTGATAAGAGGTTTATCGATATTACCAATATTGCCAATACCAATTATCAAACCTTTGTTGTTATCTCCAAAGGTGACGGTTCCTCCTTCTTTATGATGAAGAACAGTAAAAAGATCTGGATGTCTTGTCATATGTTTTGAACATCCACTGTCTGATATCCATTTGTTCTTCTTTTTCAATGCCTGCAATAGATCAAGTAGAAACACTTTTTGGTACCCGATCGGGTCCTTTTTTGTTAGATTTTGGAACCCATATCCACTTTGATTTGGGTTTATCTATAATCTTAGAGGAGTGCATGGAATTAAAATTATAATACTCCTGCTTAGGTTCAATAGAACCTTTGACAAAAGTGGTATTTTGATTCGTACAAGAAGGTTTACTATAATGAGAGTTACTAATACCATTCTTGTAAAAAGATAATTTTTGAGACGAAAGAAGTTTGTCCAGGTTCTCTTTTCCTTTGGTAAACTTGAAAACCGTTTTCATAAGGTTTTCAGTTTTACTTTTTAATTCTGAAATTTCTACTTGAAGATTTTTAGTCTTGAAGTTAGTAGAAGTGATTTCAGAAGTGAGCATAAAATTTTTCTTTTTCAACTCAGAATTTTCAATACTGAGTTTTTCATTTTTCTGGGAAAGCTCTAAATTCTCGAATTTTAAAACTTTGTTTTTGAGAATTATTTTTCTGGATTCTTCAAAAAGTTCTTGAAAAGCATTTTGAAGTTCTTCAAAAGAAAAGTCAGAAGTTTCACTTACAGAGCTTTCTTCTACCATGAAGCACATGTTTGCAGTTTCAGCTTCATCATCACTTGACTCTTCACTGGTGGATGGTTCTGAATCATCCCATTGAGCTAGTAGAGCCTTTTTCTTGAAGAACCTCTTCTTTGGTTCCTCGATTTTGGATTTTCTTTTTAGGCGAGGACAGTCACGTCTTATGTGAGCTGGCTTGTTGCATTGATAGCACATAGTCTCTTTTTTTTTATCTTGCTTTTCTTTGAGCTTTTTGGAAAACCTGTCCTTTCTCATGAAGCGTTGGAATCTTCGGGTAAGAAGAGCATTTTCAGAATCTTTTTCTGAATCATCATCTTCTAAGAGAGTTGGAAAGGCAAGATTTTTCTGTGTAGGTTGTTCTTCTTCCCTTCTTTCTTTCATATGAACTTCATAGGCCATAAGATTGCCTATTAAGTCATCCAGAGTAAGCTTGGAAAGATCTTGGGCTTCTTCAATAGCTGTAGTATTTTTCTCCCAGTTAGTTGTGAGAGATCTCAAGATCTTTTTTACCTTATCAGTCTGGGAATGAGTTTCTCCCAGAGATTTAAGATCATTGGTGATATTGGTGAATTTAGTGAACATTTCAGTAATGGTTTCATCTTTGATCATCTTGAAAAGTTCGTATTTTCGAACCAATGATGAGATCTTAGCTTCTTTTACTCTGTTTGTTCCCTCATGAATAACTTCCAGAGAATGCCAAATATCATGAGCAGAATCACAGATGGATATTCTGTTAAATTCATTTTGGTCTATGGCACAGTATAAAGCATTCATGGCTTTTGCATTTAAGTTTGTCATTTTTCTTTCTTCATTAGTCCATGAAGAGTAGTCTGATGTAGGAGAAGAATATGGATATTCTACGATATTCCATACAGCAAAATCTACAGACTTGAGAAATATGATCATTCTACATTTCCAGTAGCCATAGTTAGTGCCATTAAAAAAAGGAGGGCGAGATGAGTGTTGACCTTCGATATCACGAGCAAAAGAGGTTGATGCCATTTTTGTGCCGGAAGACTTGTTATGTCGAAACCAGCAGAACCTGCTCTGATACCAAATGAAATTGCACTAGAAGGGGGATGTATAGTGAAATACGATGCAGATCGATAAAATAAAAAATAAGGCACAACACAATAAACACAGGATTTATACTGGTTCGGCCGAGTTACTGACCTACATCCAGTTCCCAAGTAAAACACTTGAGCCTTCCACTATAACATCCGAGTCACCGGATAAATAGTACAACACTCTCTTCCTCAGAGGTCTACTTCTCTCAACAGAGAAGGGAAACACCCTCTTCCTCAGAGGTCTACTTCTCTCAACAGAGAAGGAAAACACCCTTTTCCTCAGAGGTCAACTTCTCTCAACAGAGAAGGGAAAACACCCTCTTCCTCAGAGGTCTACTTCTCTCAATAGAGAAGGAAAACACCCTCTTTCACAGAGGTCTACTTCTCTCAACAGAGAAGGGATACAATCAGAAATCAGAAAGTTACAACACTTTCCTATAGAACCTTTAGAATGATATGCAAAGTATGAATGCACGTATGAAGATTCTCAGAATGATCTTTTTCTTTTCTTACACACTCTTGTATTTTTCTGAGAGCTTTTCTTGACTTTTTCTCTTTCTTTTTCTCTTTTTTTTTCTAAGCTCTTTTCTCAGAGTGTCGAGCAGGAATTTTTCTCGTTGAAAGTTTGCTTGTCTTTTCACACTGTTGTGTTTGTATATATATAGTCTTTAGAAAACTAGTCGTTGTCTTTTTGAAATGATTGTCCTCTTGGGATATGCGAAGTCAGGTCATTTCATAAACAACTTAGTGTGAAAAAGATAAGTGCACTATATTGCTTTTTCAAAAAGTCTTCTTTCCATACAAAGCATTTTTGGAGTACACTATTCGTTGGTGTATTTTAAATGAGTTATTCTTTGTATTAGGTCTTTTCTCATAATAAATGTTCTGTATTATTTTTGAACGTTGAAGTGTAGTTTATCATGTAGTTTTGTCTTTACTCAATTTAATGGTTTGTAGTACATTGAACGTTGGAATATATTCTATCATGTAATTTTGTCTTTACTCAATTTAATGAATATTAGTATATTAATATTTTTCTTACAAGTCGTCACTTATAATAAATGTATGTAAGTGTGATAAATGTTTGTTGAGTACTTTATTTATAAATGGTCATTTCTTAAAAGCTTTTTGGAATAGCATTTAATGTTTACAGAAGGAATGATGACTTTAAGTAAGTCGACATTCTTGAGTATGGGTTTTATTTATAAATAAATAGTCATTTCTCAAATGCTTTTTGAGGTGGCATTTAATGCTTACAGAAAGAAATGGTCATTTCTTATTTTAATAAAATAATATTTATTTTCTCAAATCGTCAATTCTAAAATGAATGGTTGTAAAGTACACTAAATGCTTGAGTAATACTTATATTACAAATAGTCATTTCTCAAATAAATGCTTGTGTATTATCTTTTCATAATTTGTCTTTTCTTACATAAATGTTTATGCATTATGAACAAAAATTTCTTACGTAAAAATTTGTGTATTATGAACTAATGCATTTTGTCTTTTCTTACATAAATGCTTATTTATTATGAACCAATACATCTTTTCACATTTTGTCTTTTCTTACATAAATGCTTATGTATTATGAACCAATACATCTTTTCACATTTTGTCTTTTCTTACAGAAATGCTTATGTATTATGAACCAATACATCTTTTCACATTTTGTCTTTTCTTACATAAATGCTTATGTATTATGAACCAAAATTTCTTACGTAAATGTTTGTGTATTATGAATTAATTCATTTTGTCTTTTTCTTTCATATTTGAAATCATTAGCTTTTATATCTTTTCAAGTTGTCTTTTTCATAAATGCATGTTAGACGGTACAATTAATGCTTTTGAAATCATGAGATATTATATCTTGTCAAAATGTCTTTTTCATAAATGCTTGTAAGAAAGTACAATTAATGCTTTTGAAATCATGAGCTATTATATCTTGTCAAAATGTCTTTTTCATAAATGCTTGTAAGAAAATACAATGATTTGTTTCAAAATGGTGTTTTTGAAATGCTACAATATACATAACGTATCCTTTTATTAAAGCTTAACTTTTTGTAAATAAATGGCTTGTATGATTTCAAAGCATATAGTCTAATATGAAATATGCATGCTTCTGAAGGTTCTGTTACATATGACTCTAAAGAAGAAAAAAGTCTTCATCTTGAGGAAGCCGATCTTCTTGGATAATCTTTATGAATGTATGGCCCATCAAGCTTTTTCTTCAAAGTAGTATGATTGCATCAAATAGTTGCACTTGATCAAGTTGTCTTCACTCTTCTTAAGTGAAATAACCTTGCATCAAATACTCGTTAAATACATAGCACATCATATCCAGTCATAATATAACATATTCAGTTTCACATATGAAAGCATATCATATTTATCATATCTCATGAAAGCATATCATGTATTTATCATGTATCATATATATGCATCATGAAAGCATATCATATTTATCATGTATCATCAAAACATAGTTTCTCAACAAAAAGGTCATCTGTCTTAAAAGCCATTCAGTCTCAGCGATGAGACGCCCAAGATCAATCCCTTTTCAAGCTTTAAGGAATCCCCTTTCTTCCTTTTGCAAACCCCTCTCGGATTTATTATGCAAAATTCGAAGGTCTCATCATGGTTTCTTCATTTGAGCATTCTGTTTATCGTCCCCTTTTAGGTTAAGGGTTAAGCCTGAGCCTCGTTTTTCCACGAGGTATCGTCCCCTTTCAGGTTAAGGGTTAAGTCTGAGCCTCGTTTTTCCATGAGGTATCGTCCTCTTTCAGGTTAAGGGTTAAGCCTGATCCTCGTTTTTCTACGAGGTATCGTCCCCTTTCAGGTTAAGGGTTAAGTCTGAGCCTCGTTTTTCCATGAGGTATAGTCCCCTTTCAGGTTAAGGGTTAAGACTGAGCCTTGTTTTTCCACGAGGTATCGTCCCCTTTCAGGTTAAGGGTTAAGCCTGAGCCTCATTTTTCCACGAGGTATCGTCCCCTTTCAGGTTAAGGGTTAAGCCTGAGCCTTGTTTTTCCACGAGGTATCGTCCCCTTTCAGGTTAAGGGTTAAGCCTGATCCTCATTTTTCTACGAGGTATCGTCCCCTTTCAGGTTAAGGGTTAAGCCTGAGCCTCGTTTTTCCACGAGGTATAGTCCCCTTTCAGGTTAAGGGTTAAGACTGAGCCTTGTTTTTCGAAGAGGTATCATCCCCTTTCAGGTTAAGGGTTAAGACTGAGCCTTGTTTTTCGAAGAGGTATCATCCCCTTTCAGGTTAAGGGTTAAGCCTAAGCCTCATTTTTCCACGAGGTATCGTCCCCTTTCAGGTTAAGGGTTAAGCCTGAGCCTTGTTTTTCCATGAGGTATCGTCCCCTTTCAGGTTAAGGGTTAAGCTTGAACCTTGTTTTTTCACGAGGTATCGTCCCCTTTCTGGTTAAGGGTTAAACCTGAATCTCATTTTTCCATGAGATATTTCATTTCCCGTCCCATCCAGGTTAAGGGCTAAGCCTGAGCCTCATTTCGCTGAGGTGATTCTTTCTTCTTTATTCTCCATCTCATACTTATCATGATCACCGTCAGAGCTAATTCATTTATACCCGGTCAGATTCTCCTAACTGGGGCATTTTTTTATATATATAGTCCAAATTTGGTGTGTTTTCTTTGCCACTAAGTTCGGCTTACAACCGGCTTAGTAGCAAAGAGGGGCATCTGTAAACACCCCAAATTTTCACCCTTATCCAAGTGTTTATATATTTCATGTGTCATTGCATGCATTTGGCATACCATTTTGTTGCATTGCATGGCATTGCATGTCATTACATCTCATTTTCGAGATCCAACACTCCTGTTTTTAAAATATTCAATCCAGATTCAGGTTTTTAAACTTTTCTTTCAAAATCAATTCTTAAAACCTCGGTTTTTAATCAACATTCTGTCATTTGCCAACCCCCAGGACCTTATATTTTGAAATATTTTCTCAGAAAACAATCTGGATTTGTTTTAAACTCAATTTTCAACCGATTTCAATTCTCAGATGAGACCCATTTAGGTGATGTCACTTCTGGATTCCTTTACTTATCAAAAATCAATAAAAATTCTGGAGTCTTAGTTGGATCAGGACTCTTCTTTAAGAGTCGAGTCGGATCAGGACTCTTCTTCAGAGTTTTAATCGGATTAGGACTCTAATCTTTTACAGCTATTTTACCTATTTTCAATCAAATCTTTCAAAATCTTTCAAAATCTTTCAAAATGAGTCAGAAACTTAGAGTTTTAGTCAAAACAGGACTCTATTCAGAGAGTCCTAGTTGGATCAGGACTCTGATCCCGATTTCAATTTTGAAGGAATCTTTCAAAAATCTTTTCATCTATCAAAATTGTTACACTTTTATCAAAGAATTTCAAAATTTTGAGGTTTTATCTCAGAGTCCTGATCAAATCAGGACTCTACCCAAAATTAGTTTTCATACTTCATTTTCACTAGTTTTTAAAAGCTTTGCTTGAATTTCATTATTTACTTATCAGAAAACCAAAATTTCTTAGAGTTCTGATCGAATCGGGACTCTTTCTCAGAGTCCTAATCAGATCAGGACTCTGAACCAAAACTTCAATTTCATCCTGTTTTTAACTGTTTTTCAAAATTCTCTCATTTGTTTTCTCAGAAAATCGAAAAGTCTGAGAGTCCTAGTTCAATTAGGACTCTGTCCTCAGAGTCTCAGTTGAATCAGAACTTTGTTTTATTTCAATATTTGTTATTGTTTTCACTGTTTTGACAAGTTCTTTCATCTGTTTTTCAGAAAATACCAAAAAAAAATCTAGAGTTTCGGTCCGATCAGGACTCTGTCCTGAAGTCCTAGTCCAGTCAGGAGTTTGTTTTTACTTCCATTTTCATTTTTTTCTATTTGTTTTCAAAATTTAGGTCATTTTGTAGAGTCCAGTTAATCCAGGACTCTATTTCAGAGTTCTGATTGAGTTATGAGTCTAACCCTGACTGTATTTTCTGATTTATTTCATCATTTTTGATATAATCTTTTCAAAAACTCCCTCATTTGGCTTTTAAAACCCAAAATCTTAGAGTCCTAAAAATCCAGGACTCTAACCCGAAGTTCAAGTTCGCCTGAGATTCTATTTTTAAAGATTTTGAATTTCAATTATTGATTTTAAGCTCTTTTCAAAGTTATTTTCAATGTGTATTTCAGACTTCTCAAAACCTGATGTGGGCCCACTCAGTCGGCGTCACATCCAGAGGAGTTCTAACCCAGTTGAAACCCTATGTCATTTCAAAACTTTTAATTTCAAGCTTACTTTTGGAAATCTTTTGAAAATTCTCTCAATTTCAAGTTTTAAAATCATTTTTGAAAATTCAAGTGGGGTCCACTCGAGGTGGCGCCACATTTGAGAAAGTCAGGGTTAGACTAGAGTTAGTCAGTATCTTGGTTGATTTTAGAAAAGTAGAAGAGTCCAAATCCCTTTTGAAAATGCATTTTAAAATCTAGTTTTAAATCATTGTTTTTAAAGGTTTTATTTAAAACTTTAAAAAACAAATGTGGAAACTGCCAAATGACGCCACATTTGGGGGTCTTTAGGTTTAGTTAGGACTTCAATTAGGTGTTAACTAGATTAATTAGGTTAGGGGTATAATAATAACTCCACCCAAAAATCCCCCCCCCCCCCTTAGAGTCCAAAATTTTCAAAATTCTCAATTTTTAAACCTAAAAAATTTCTATAAATAGATGCCATAGGGGGAACGATTTTTCCATTCACCTCTTTAGCAATTCCTGGAGCTTATCTCTCCTCTCCATCCCTTCCTCCATTGCAGCAACCTCAAGGCCATTATTTTTTTAATTTTTAGCTTTTTATTTAATGTTTTTAATGGTTTAAATCAATTTTAACCATTGGCTCCATCTATTCCATGGATTAAACCATGGATTCAAGTCCAAGAACCTCAACAGAGGTTCAATAAGATGATCTAACTCTGTTTTGATGTTTTTCTAGGGATTCTAATCCATTAGAATCGATTATAGCATGGGTTTTTATGTTCTTAACCATTAAAACATAAGATTTACCCGTTAAATGGGTCAAATCCATGTTTTTTAAGGTAAAATCGAATTCCAGCCATGGATTCCCTCTTTTTTATTTATTTTGTTTACTTAGTTATGTTTATTACATGTGTTTTAACATAGAAATCAATTTCATTTTGTTGTTTACTATTTTTTTTTTGTTTTCATTAATTAATGCATGGTTTATTAGATTTCATTAAATTTCTGTGTATTTTTAAGCATGGATCAGCAAAGAATATGTTATTTCGTATTGAAGCACTCACTGTAAATTTTTTATTTTTTAATATGCGAAACATGAATATGTATGTGAACTACTGTAAAAAATTTAGGTGTTCTAGGATTCGGGAACTCTGTCAAAAAAATCAGACATCAAACCGTGATTTTCAATCTTTAAAATCGGTATTTAAATTCAAGAGGTAACTTGCTGTTATGTTTTTTTTCTCATCCAATATTCAATTTGAGATCCGTAAAGTGATGTGGATTCATATTGAGATGATCTATTTATTATGAAATTTTGGTAATTTTTGACATCTGTTTAGTATTTTTCCTCTGACACAAAGTCTGATTTTAAATTGAAAACTTGTTAGGGTTTACCAAAACCCTAATCAAACTTGTAATGACCATAGATCTCAAACCACAGATTTGATTCATGATATGTAAAAAAGGAATTTCATTATTTTTTTGTCTACTATTCACGGATAAAATTTAATTTTTTTTTATTAAGTTTGCTATTTATTTATGTATTTTCAATTCGAAGTAGTTGTTTTAACCCCGGTTAGATTTGTTATATTTTAGTTCCGATTGCCGGAAAAGTTTCTCCCTAACCGGAGATGCTTTTTCGGATCTGTAAATAGGAAAACCTTTTTTTTGATATCTAGTTTGCCTCTATAAAAATTCAGAAATTTTCATAGAGAATTGACCTCTGGTTCGGGTCTAAATCTGAAACTGGTTTGTGACTTAGGTTAAAAATAGCATATTTTAGGATTTTAATGCAATTTTCGGATTAAAATAATGTCAAAAAATTATTTTTATGATTTCAATCTGATTTTAGGGTCATAAAAAGTGCAGGTACCAATTTTATGAAATTTGAAATCCGTTTGATGCATGAATTAATCAAATTACAAAATAGGAAACCCGCAGAATCCAAAAACACTACCAAAATCACAATTTTTGTGATATTTCTTGATTTTCATGCATAAGTGTGTGTTTTTAAGGTTAGTTCATGTTTAGAATCATGTTAGGGTGTTTCATGTTTGATTTTGTGTTTTATTTCAATCATAAATCCCAAGTTTTTACCAAAACCTATTTCAGAAAACCCTGATTTCAAGGTCATAGTCTTGCTATCAGGGGCAATTTGGTCATTTGACCTCAATTTCGAAATTATAAACCCTAATTTTATAATTTTTAATCATGTCATATCATATTTGAGTTAATTTATCATTATTTGTATTTCAAAACTTGCATTTTAGAAAATATCTTTTTGAAAACCCTGATTTCAAGGCCATAGTCTTGCTATCAAGGGTATTTTGGTTATTTTGACCCCAATTTCGAAATTTCAAATTCCATTTTCATATTCATTACATCTTATTTCATATTTTATTAAGTTTATATAAGGGAATCATATGGAAAATGGCTTATGTCTAGCAAAATCCAGTAATTTCTAGATATTACTGGATAAATCTAGAAAAGCCAACATATCTTCACTAACAAGTTTTCTAGTTTTGCAAGAACATTGAAGACTTTATTTTCCTTTATTTCATGTAATTAAATTTGATTAGTGATGTAAATTGTAATTAATTTTGGAATAAGAATTTCAATTCCTGCATAGAATAGGATGCATTGCATATAGTTTTAAACTTTGATATATAACTGCTATGTATGCTAATTCATGCATATTTTTACCAATTCACTATGGTCTACACGAATGGCACATGCACTAGCTCTTATGGAGTTGACAAACTTGGTAGAATTTGTATTTATGTCCATAGTCAAAATACGAATGAGACCTAGATTTGTAATCTTTGTATTAGCCACATTCAGCCTACACTATTAGGCTAACTTCAAAAATGCACTGCATTTCTCAAAAATACAAAAAGGATTTTCTCAATTTCTCAAAATCAAGACTTTCAAATCCATATTCATTCACTTCATTCATTTGCAAATTCCAATTTTAATTCAGAGAAATCGATTTTCTCAAAAAATTTTAAGTTTAATATAGAAATCGATTTTCTCAAAAACATTGAGATTTCAAAGGATATTTCAAGTGTTTCTCACGTTCAAAATCCTGATTTTCAAGTTATATTTCAAAGTTTGAATTCAGAGAAATCAAGTTTTTCCAAAGTTATTCCAAATTTCTCAGAATCGATTTTCATAAAACACTTGAATTCTTCAGAAATCGATTTTCACTTTCTTCATAAATATTCTCTCACTAAGTTCATGATTTTCCAAGTGTTATCTTTTCCAAGAATTCTCCAAGTATTTCAAATCTCAAAGCCAACATCATGTTTTCAAATATGCATTTTCAGAAAATTCATAGCACATGCCTGATTCTTTGTGCATTTAGGAAATATAACATGATTTACACAAGTTGAGCAAAGCTAAGCACACAATTGATCCTTGGTTCAATTACTCCTGGTAAAGGCGCCAGGAACGGTTGAACCTCGTACCGACAGGCGAATCCCATTCTACGGAATTATCCAGCATTTTAAAACGGAGGCGAGTTATTTTGAAAATCTTTTTCAAATTTTCAAAATCTTTTTCAAATTTTCAAAATCTTTTTCAAAGGTCAGTTTGATTTGCAAAAGTAAAATTTTTGCGATGATAACAGGTTTGGCGACCGTGATGGGACCTGTCTTCGCCTGATCAATTGTGTGCTTGACTTAGTTCAAATTATCAAAATCATGTTCCATGAAATGTCAGCTTTTATTTCATGATATCATGTGAACCTAGGAGCCTAGACTTGAACCCAGCTGACATGGATTGCATATAGACTAAGTATGGTTTGGTAGGACCATATTGAGGAGGAAATTTTCATGCTCACATAGACTTAGGTCGAATACAACCCTCCTCAATCTAGGTTTGATTGAAAACAATGTTTGCTTCTTCAAATATTCCAAAATCTCTATCTATCTAGGACTTAGAGTCATCTGTTTGCTTGCATGTGATCATATTTTCAAAAACCACCCACCTACTTTTAACCGGACTTCACGTTGCTGGGCTTTTTTCCAGAACCATAGTTCGGGACAGAGCCTCACAACTAGGCCACTTATTTGGGCTAACGCCCCCCTGCCACATACCAAGAGCCATAGTCCAACGTATATCGGCAGGTGCTCAAGGAGGTTGGAAAACTTGAACCTAGAACCGGAGAAATTGATTTTATGCCACGTACATCGAGCCTCGACTCGAGTATATAGGCATAGCATGATTGGACACAGATGATCTGAACCTTAGAGTTAGGATTAAGGTCCTACAGCTATTTCAAAACTTGTGCATCTAGAGTCAGCTTTTAGGGAATGTTGTATGTGCATACTTGATTGTACAGGATGTGATTGAATGTTAGCTTCTTTTATTCCATTTTATTACATTTTTCACATGTTTTCCAAAATACTAGACGATTTTCATAAATCTCTAAATTTTTCCATTTGTTTCCATATACTATCTAAAAATCCTGTTTTATTCAAACCCTGGACGATTTTACAAATTCCCCTTTATTTCCTTCAAAACTCCAGGTGATTTTCATCCTTTCGTTCTTCTGGATCTCGAATTTCCCGCTTTATTATCCTGCCTGCATCTTTTTAAAATCCTTATATTTTCCCAAGTCTTATTCCAAACTTTCCATGTTTTCCTGTCTGATGGCATCCAGTCAACTCTATTCGGTATTTTCTGAGGGTCACATCTCCTACGAGGTGCGACAAGGTCTTCCAGAACATTGAACTCTCAGCACCGGATCCTTCATTCTTCGGTGGTATTATTCATGACTCAAGAATTTCTCTCGTATGTTTCCGGGCCATTTGGACGAGTGTGGATTGGAACTGGCATCCGCAGTGGGAAAGCAGACAATTAACGACAATTTGATCCACGCCCTGGCAGAGCGGTGGAACCCGAGTACTAGTACCTTCTGGTTCCCATGGGGAGAAATGACTTTGTTGATGTATAAGTTCTCAGAGATTATGGGATTACCTGAACCAGTTGGTCAGCCTGAAGATCCATTGGAGAAGCAGTTTTTGATCAATGTCAAGGGTCTGGACCCCCGAGACGCTTTAGCGCGCATGACAGGACGCAAATCTTGGCCATTGATAGAGGAGAATGGAAACGAATATGTGAACATGCTCGAAATCTATTGACAGTATGGAGCATTTGTGGAAGTCAGATCCTTATCTCAAACAGCTCGAGAGAGAATCCAACAAGCGATGGTCCTATGCACTGTGGGATCAGCTCTCTTTCCCGATGGACGAAATTACATGGATATCAGAATAGTTCAACTTCTGCGAAAGTGGGGAAGTCGTCAGACCATCCTTCTCTCTATAGCTATGGCCGCACTCCCTTTTCTATACCGAGGGTTGACCCGTTTCACACTCGGAGAATCAATTCTAGTCGAAGGGTGCACTTATGCATTGCAATCTTGGTTCCACCGACATGTGCCAGCCCAAGCCAGCTCATTCAGATACAATGTTGAAAAGCTTCTTCCAGTTGCTCGATACCGGTTCTTGATCGACAACCTTCAGGAGGAAGAATTCGTATGGGACTACTTTGATCGTCAGGAATCACCTCCCAGATATACTTATGCATAAGGAAAGCGACTCAGGCTACTTGGCTCATTCTTCTGCGCATACTACCATCCAGAGCAGTGTGTCAGGCAGTTCTCTCAAAGACAGAAGCTCATAGAAATTTGCCCACTATCAGGGATCTTGTCAGAGTTCGATCTCACATCAGATCAGTGGTCCAAAGCATACCATTCTGCCAGACATGGCTGGGATTCTTTTGTTACTCTCACTATTTTTCCTGATCCTCGTGTATCCTCTGATTATCAAGAGTGGTGGAAAATTGTTCGACCCCCTCCCCTTTGTCAAGTTTATTATTAATAAAATCATATTTTTCCTTTCTTCAATAAAATTCCTTTAAATTTCATCCTATCTTGATTTGATGACCTCACCTAGGTAACAAGGCATATTTTTCAGTTGTTTATTTTTGCAAAGGAATGACAACACAATTGTCGTAATCCCAGCGACGACTCAATCCCTAGTAATGGGATGCTCTTTCAATTGTCTACCAAAATTCTCAATAAATGTTTTCCCCAATCAGAATTTCTTCCAAAAGCCTAACCACCAATTCTGTCTTGCAGAGAACGTTAGTGACATTCAAGAGAGCATCTGCATCCTTACATGGTTCAGACAAGGTCCGGAAAGAAGACCGCACCAGTCCAGCTTATCAGTTCTCTGTCAGCTTCGGTACGAGAAATGGCCTCTTCAAGATCTGTCAGAAACAAAAATCAGCAGAGCAATGATGATGTTGACCCCCAAATGTATGTCATGTTTCAAAAGATGATGAGTAAGATGATGGCAGAGCAAGCAGAGGTCAATTATAGCAAGATATCTAGCAAGAAGAAGACTAAGGGCCAAACACTGAAGAAGCAGCCGATGATATCCAAGAAACATATCCAACATGAGGATACATCTGATGAATCAGAATCAGTAGGTGACACTGATGAAGAGTTTGAAGTCCAGCAAGCATTTCAAAGATCCCCTCATAGACAAGGGACATCCTATAAATTGAAAAATCAAACAATGGATGATCCAGTCCAAATACAGCTGAAGGAAATGGCCAAGATGATTAAAAATTTGCAAGCTCATGACAAGGGAAAGAAGATCTTTAGGAGCAAAGATTTCCATGGTGGCATCACCTCCATCAGGAATAATCAAGATTCAGAAAAGAAGACAAAACTCACCTTCTTCGTTGATGACAATCGCAGTGATTGCAAAAATAACAAGGGAGATCATACAAGTCAGAAAGAAAAGTCTTCGAAGTAGAGTGAAAAATTGAGTCAACAGAAAGAGAAGAAAAAGCATGACGGTTGGGGTTACGATCGCGAATTCACTCCACTAGATCAGCCCCTCGAAGAGGTCCTTGAATACATGCTGAGCAAAGAAATGGTTAAGCTTCCAAGAATTGCTAATCCTCTGGTCGCCCTAGGGAAATGGAAAGATCGCTTCTGCAAATTCCACCAAACAACGGGGCACGATATTGAACATTGTTTCGTCTTTAAGAATATCGTCCAAGACTATATCGACAAGAATTTCTTTGTTAAGGGTGAGAAAGAATACCAGTCGACTGTCTTTGCCAAGTCTCAGCAGAAATCAAGCACTCGGCAAGAGGTATAACATGATGATCCAAATCAGGACCGCAAGATGGCCCCTTTGGATCAAATATTTGAAAGTTTTTTGGAATACATGCTCGCGAAAGATACAGTAAGATCTCCGAAGGCTCACTCCACATTTTCTACAAATTCCACCAAAAATAGCAATGAACACAACAAAAGAGGGGATAGAAAAAATCATGTTGGAGGGTCAGGAAACCCAAACCCAGAGAGAAACGACCTTGCAAGTCGAAAGGATAAAATGGACAAGCGAAATGACAATTCTTCCTCAAGTGTCCAAGGAAGACTGAAGCATGACGGTTGGAGATATGACCGCAATTTTAGTCCCTTAGAACAACCGCTCGAGCAAATTCTAGAATATATGGTAGCCAAAGGGATGGTCAAACTTCCCAGGATGGTGGATCCTCCTGTGACCATGGGAAGGTTTAAAGATCAGTTCTGCAAATTCCATCGGACAATGGGTCACGACACCGAGCACTGTTTTGTCTTCAAGAACATCGTTCAGGACTGCATCAACAAGAATCTTCCTACCGAAGATGAAAATGAGGACCAATCATCCTGACCATGCCTTTCCTCAATCATTCAAGACATTGATAACACTAATGCTTTTCCAATTTCTTATCTTGCTTTTATTATTTAAAGGGATAGTACAATCCCATTTTTTTTTCCTTGATTTATCACTTTTCCTTCAATGCATCAATAAAGTGTCTATTTTTTCCGCAAGCTCGGTGCCACCTTTTATGCTCCTTCTCTGTAAAATGTTCTTTCATGAGGAATGATCTCTTCAGGGTCTCTCCTGAATTAATCAAAAGTCAGTTGCCATGTCACCTTCAGAGAGCGTTCTTCGAACATCAATCATTTATCCTTTTGTTCAAAATCTTCTTCCCCCGTTACACTGGGGCATTACCTTGAAAATTGTCTTCAAAACATCTTGTATGCAGGCAGGATCAAATAAATCTCTCATTTTGCATGCATGCGCATCCATTTACATCATTTTGCAATCATTTGCATTTGCATGCATTCATTCGCATTCATATGCATCAAATTCATAAGTTTCCCATTCAGGATATGGATTAAATCCTGAGACCCGTGGCATTTGTCCAACTCATTGTGAGGGTGAAGATTGAAAATCCCCTATCAACCGACAATCTTTCAAAACCCAGTGCTCGTACTGGCAAACCTTTTAAAATCCAGTGCTCGTACTGGTATTCTTCCCAAATCCGGTGCTCGTGCTGGTACTTTTCTAAATCCCGTTGAAACTCTTTTGGTTTTCTTCCAAGTCAACGTTTCCAAACACAAAATATATTGGTCTAGTTTTCTTTAAATGTCACGAATTGGTCTAGAAGATTCGAGTTTCGACTCAAATTTTCTTCCAAATCCAATTCAGAATTGGTCTAGAAGATCCGAGTTCCGACTCGAATTTTCTACCAAATCCAATTAATCTAGTTTTCTTTCCTTCAAATGTCTTGAATTGGTCTATAAGATCCGAGTTCTGACTCAAATTTTCTTCCAAATCCAATTCAGAATTGGTCTAGAAGATCCGAGTTCCGACAAGAATTTTCTTACAGATCCAAGTCATCTAGTATTCTTTCCTTCGAATGTCTTAAATTGGTCTAGAAAATCCGAGTTCTGACTCAAATTTTCTTCCAAATCCAATTCAGAATTGGTCTAGAAAATCATAGTTCCGACTCGAATTTTCTTTCAAATCCAATTCACTTAGCTTTCCTTTAAAAGTTCGAACTTCTACTCAAACTTTCCTGCAAATTTGACAATTGGTCTAGAAGATCTGAGTTCCGACTCGAATTCTCTTTCAAAATCCAATTCATCTAGTCTTTCCTTGAAGATTTGAATTCCGATTCAAAACTTCCGACCGAACCCAGTTTTCCACCGGTCCGGTTAAATCCAATTTTTAAATTGGTCCTTTTAGGAAATCCAACATTGTCTTGGTTGCTTTACCAAATCATGTATTTGTATGGGTAACCTTTTTGAAATCCAGTGCTCGTACTTGTAACCTTTTAAAATCCAGTGCTCGTACTGGTAATTTTTCAAAATTCAGTGCTCGTACTGATAATCTTTCAAAAAAACAGGGATCATACCGGTAATCTTTCCAAATCCAATGCTTGTACTGGTAATCTTTCAAAATCCAGTACTCGTACTGATAGTCTTTTAAAAAATCCAGTGATCGTACTTGTATCCTTCAAAAATCCAAGGCTCTTACTGGTAATCCTTTAAAATCCAATACTTGTATTGGTACTTTGTCAAAGTTTGGTCTTCATACTAGTCGCAACATAACTCTCATATTGAGGTTCAGACTCAATCTTCAGATCTGCGAACCAAATAATCTTTATCAGACCTTTAGGTCACTCCATTCTATTGATCTGACCTTTTGGTCACCAATCTTGTCAGACCTCTGGTCATCCATTTTACAAAGCAAATCTTTGGGTTATCAAATCTCACCAATATCGATCATATTTGTCAGACCTTTCAGTCATATCCTGCAATCATAGTCTTTCAAGATTCGACTTTTATGTCGGATCCGTCTGTCCTGGAGTCCTAGTCCAGTCAGGAGTCTGTTTTGGAGTTTGTTTTTACTTCCATTTTCATTTTTTCTATTTGTTTTCAAAATTTAGGTTATTTTGTAGAGTCCAGTTAATCCAGGACTTTATTTCAGAGTTCTGATTGAGTTAGGAGTCTAACCCTGACTGTATTTTCTGATTTATTTCGCTATTTTTGATATAATCTTTTCAGAAACTCCCTCATTTGGCTTTTAAAACCCAAAATCTTAGAGTCCTAAAAATCCAAGACTCTAACCCGGAGTTCCAGTTCGCTTGAGATTCTATTTTCAAAGATTTTGAATTTCAATTATTGATTTTAACCTCTTTTCAAAGTTATTTTCAATGTTTATTTCAGACTTCTCAAAACCTGATGTGGGCCCACTCAGTCGGTGCCACATTCAAAGGAGTTCTAACCCAGTTGGAACCCTATGTCATTTCAAAACTTTTAATTTCAAGCTTACTTTTGGAAATCTTTTGAAAATTCTCTCAATTTCAAGTTTTAAAGTCGTTTTTGAAAATTCAAGTGGGGTCCACTCGAGGTGGCGCCACATTTGAGAAAGTCAGGGTTAGACTAGGGTTAGTCAGTATCTTGGTTGATTTTAGAAAATTAGAAGAGTCCAAATCCCTTTTGAAAATGCATTTTAAAATCTAGTTTTAAATCATTGTTTTTAAAGGTTTTAGTTAAAACTTTAAAAAACAAATGTGGAAAATTCCAAGTGACGCCACATTTGGGGGACTTTTGGTTTAGTTAGGACTTCAATTAGGTGTTAACTAGATTAATTAGGTTAGGGGTATAATAATAACTCCACCCAAAAATTGCCCCCCCCCCCCTTTAGAGTCCAAAATTTTCAAAATTCTCAATTTTTAAACCTAAAAAATTGCTATAAATAGATGCCATAGGGGGAACGATTTTTCCATTCACCTCTTTAGCAATTCTTGGAGCTTCTATCTCCTCTCCAGCCCTTCCTCCATTGCAGCAACCTCAAGGCAATTATTTTTTAAATTTTTAGCTTTTTATTTAATGTTTTTAATAGTTTAAATCAATTTTAACCATTGGCTCCATCTATTCCATGGATTAAACCATGAATTCAAGTCCAAGAACCTCAAGAGAGGTTCAAGGAGATGATCTAACTCTGTTTTTAAGTTTTTCCAGGGATTCTAATCCATTAGAATCGATTATAGAGTGGTTTTTCATGTTCTTAACCATTAAAACATGTGATTGACCCGTTAAATGGGTCAAATCCATGCTTTTTAAGGTAAAATCGAATTCCAGCCATGGATTCCCTCTTTTTTATTTATTTTGTTTACTTAGTTATGTTTATTACATGTGTTTTAACATAGAAATCAATTTCATTTTGTTGTTTACTATTTTTCTTATTGTTTTCATTAATTAATGCATGGTTTCTTAGATTTCATTAAATTTTTGTGTGTTTTTAAGCATGGATCAGCAAAGAATATGTTATTTCGTATTGAATCACTCACTGTAAATTTTTTATTTTTTAATATGTGAAACATGGATATGTCAGTGAACTACTGTAAAAAATTTGGGTGTTTTGAGATTCGGGAACTCTGTCAGAAAAATCAGACATCAAACCGTGATTTTAAATCTTTAAAATCATTATTTAAATTCAAGAGGTAACTTTCTGTTATGTTTTTTTTCTCATCCGATATCCGATTTGAGATCCGTAAAGTGTTGTTGATTCATTTTGAGATGATCTATTTACTATGAGTGTTTTGTAATTTTTAGCCTCTGTTTATTATTTTTCCTCTGACAGAAAGTCTGATTTTAAATTGAAAACTCGTTAGGGTTTACCAAAACCCTAATCAGACTTGTAATGACCATAGATCTCAAACCACAGATCTGATTCATGATATGTAAAAAATGAGTTTCATTATTTTTTTTCTACTATTCACGGATAAAATTTAAGAAATTTTTTATTAAGTTTGCTATTTATTTCTGTATTTTCAATTTGAAGTAGTTGTTTTAACCCCTGTTAGATTTGTTATATTTTAGTTCAGATTGCCGAAAAAGTTTCTTCCTAACCGGAGATGCTTTTTCGAAGCTGTAATAAGGAAAACCTCTTTTTTGATATCTAGTTTGCCTCTGTAAAAATTCGGAAATTTTCATAGAGAATTGACCCTTGGTTCGGGTCTAAATCTGAATCTGGTTTGTGACTTAGGTTAAAAATAGCATATTTTAGGGTTTTAATGCAATTTTTGGATTAAAATAATGTCCAAAAATTATTTTTATGATTTTAATCTGATTTTAGGGACATAAAAAGTGCAGGTACCAATTTTATGAAATTTGAAATTCGTTTGATGCCTGAATTAATCAAATTACAAAATAGGAAACCCGCAGGATCCCGAAACACTGCCAAAATCACAATTTTTGTGATATTTCTTGATTTTCTTGCATAAGTGTGTGTTTTTAGGGTTAGTTCATGTTTAGAATCATGTTAGGGTGTTTCATGTTTGATTTTGTGTTTTATTTCAATCAAATATCTCAAGTTTTTACCAAAACCTATTTCAGAAAACCCTGATTTCAAGGCCATAGTTTTGCTATCAGGGGCAATTTGGTCATTTGACCTCAATTTCGAAATTATAAACCCTAATTTTATCATTTTTAATCATGTCATATCATATTTGAGTTAATTTATCATTATTTGTATTTCAAAACTTGCATTTTACAAAATATCTTTCTGAAAACCCTGATTTCAAGGCCATAGTCTTGCTATCAAGGGTATTTTGGTTATTTTGACCCCAATTTCGAAATTTCAAATTCCATTTTCATATTCATTACATCTTATTTCATATTTTATTAAGTTTATATAAGGGAATCATATGGAAAATGGCTTATGTTTAGCAAAATCCAATAATTTCTAGATATTACTGGATAAATCTAGAAAAGCCAACATATCTTCACTAACAAGTTTTCTAGTTTTGCAGGAACATTGAAGACTTTATTTTCCTTTATTTCATGTATTTAAATTTGATTAGTGATGTAAATTATAATTAATTTTGGAATAAGAATTTCAATTCCTACATAGAATAGGATGCATTGCATATAGTTTTAAACTTTGATATATAACTGCTATGTATGCTAATTCATGCATATTTTTACCAATTCACTATGGTCTACACAAATGGCACGTGGACTAGCTCTTATAGAGTTGACAAACTTGGTAGAATTTGTATTTATGGCCATAGTCAGAATACGAATGAGACCTAGATTTGTAATCTTCGTATTAGCCACATTCAACCTACACTATTAGGCTAACTTCAAAAATGCACTACATTTCTCAAAAATACAAAAATGATTTTCTCAATTCCTCAAAATCAAGACTTTCAAATCCATATTCATTCACTTCATTCATTTGCAAATTCCAATTTCAATTCAGAGAAATCGATTTTCTCAAAAACATTAAGATTTCAAAGGATATTTCAAGTGTTTCTCAAGTTCAAAATCCTGATTTTCAAGTTATATTTCAAAGTTTGAATTCAGAGAAATCAAGTTTTTCCAAAGTTATTCCAAATTTCTCAGAATCGATTTTCCTAAAACACTTGAATTCTTGAGAAATCGATTTTCACTTTCCTCAGAAATATTCTCTCACTAAGTTCATGATTTTCCAAGTGTTATCTTTTCCAAGAATTCTCCAAGTATTTCAAATCTCAAAGCAAACATCATGTTTTCAAATATGCATTTTCAGAAAATTCATAGCATATGCTTGATTCTTTATGCATTTAGGAAATAGAACATGATTTACACAAGTTGAGTAAAGCTAATCACACAAGTGATTCTTGGTTCAATTACCCCTGGTAAAGGTGCCAGGAACGGTTGAACCTCGTACCGACAGGCGTGTCCCATTCTACGAAATTATCCCGCATTTTAAAATGGAGGCGAGTTATTTTCAAAATCTTTTTCAAAGGTCAGTTTGATTTGCAAAAGTAAAATTTTTGCGATAATAACAAGTTAGGACTCTAACCCCTACTATATTTTCCAACTTATTTTCACCAGATCTACGAAAATCCTTTAAAAACCTCTTCGTTTGGCTTTCAAAAACCTAAATCTCAGAGTTTTAGTTGGTTCAGGACTCTGGTTCAGA